>NW_014542195.1:0-3281 GCF_000741045.1 Vigna radiata var. radiata
TAAAGTTAATGCTGAATCGCTAAGCATATGATAAACTTGCACTGGTAGGAGTTCTAATTAAGGTTATCTTGTAAAATTCAACTCTTTTTGTGCTATTCCTTTGTGCTTGTGATGTGGGTCAGTAATGAGCTTTAAATTATNGTCCTAATTTATGTTAAAAAAATGCAGATAAGGGTCACCATCGATCAATATATGCTACTAATAGCTCACTTCCAACGGATTGTTACAAACTCCTCTCTGGTAAGCAGATACTAGCATTGATGTTAACGTGTGTATATATAATTTCCTTTGTGTGTAATTTATCTTTGTGATGTTTAGATGTCCAGTTCTCATTATTTTGATTTGATATATGTCAAATTGGAAGATGGAGCCAAAATAAAACTTACTGCTTGTCAAATAGCTTATGTTTGGTGCTAGATTTNGGGTTTGGAGTGTCTCTAAAACTGTTAGATTGGGAACCTAATTCCAGCACTCTATTCCTCTCCAAGAAACACAGAAAGATTGGGAATTTGTATGTTATTCACAATATCGCGCCTATACAGAAAGAATACAGAGGCATNACCCTCTTTCACAGGTATGAACCTGTCAAACAACTAAAACAATCAACACCTTTTCTATCTAACTGTCCTCTATTTATACAACCTCTCCTTCCCACTCTTAATTGTCCTAAGCAGTTAAACGGTTACAGTTAGTTCCATTAGTTCCCCTCTTTCTTCTCTCATAAATCAACTATCTCCTATTATCCCTATCATTACCCGCCCCTTGAACACCAACCTTGTCCCCAAGGTTGAAATCGGGGTATTGTTCCCTTATGGTTATTTCATTTTCCCAGGTGNCCCCTTCCGGCCCTCCTTCTTGCCACTCAACTAGTAGTTGTGGCACACTCTCCCCTCCTTCCTACAACTGCCTCCTTCCCAAGATGTTTACGGGCCAGAATGAAGATCTGTCAGCTTGCAGGTCCAATGGTAAGTCCTTCTCTACCCTTTGTCTTGCCTTCTTCACCTGTGTAACAACATTGAAGACAGGATGAATTCTGGTTGTCTTTGGTAGCCGCAACTTATGTCTTTGGTAGCTGCAACTTACAGGCATTCTCCCCCACCTTCTGAACCACCTGGAACAGTCCAAAGTATCTAGCTGCGAGCTTTGGATGGAGCCTGGTTGGCATCGATGTTTGTCTATGAGGCCGTATGTTCAAATACACCCAATCCCTTACTTCCACGTTCACAGCCTTCCTCCTTTTATTAGCTTGCCTAACCATGAGATCCTGGTTTGGAGCTCCTGACCAAGAATGAATGCAAAGAGGGAGGCGTTCTCCCATACACAGCCTCAGAAGGGGAGCACCTTATTGCTCCTTGGTAACTCGTGTTGTACCAATATTCTGCCCATGACAACACGATCATCCATCCCTTGGGCTGCTCCGAACAAAACACTTAAGACAACCCTCCAAAACTCGATTTAGAACCTCCGTCTGGCCGTCCGTTTCAGGGTGGTACGTGGTGCTCATCTTTAACTGCACCCCCTGACAATTAAGCAGTTCCTTCCAGAATATACTCAGGAACAATAGGTCTCGGTCGGTCACTATAGATTGTGAGATCCCATGCAACCTCACAATTTCTCTTATAAAAACCTCAACCACTGTTTTCGCCGAATAAGGGTGCTTGAGCGATAAGAAGTGTGCGTATTTACTCAAGCGATCCACCACCACCAAGATTGCGTCATACCCCTATGGAATCCATGCCCAACTCCTCCCACACTGTGTTCGGCACCGGCAAGGGCTGTAGCAATCCTTGAGGTGAAGATGTTATGTACTTGTGTTGTTGGCATAGAAGACATTTAGCCACAAACTCCGTTACATCTTTTTTCATTCCAGCCCAATATAATGATTGTGCTAGGCGCCTGTAAGTCCTGTACACCCCAGAGTGGCCCCCATTTGTGTTACATGGAATTCGGCTATCAACTTTGGGATCCAGAGTGGCCAACACCAGGGCCATCATTTCCTTTTCGTAGATGGACTTGCTTAACTTTCCCTCGGACAGAGCCGTGCTAAAGTAGGCTATCGGGTTTCTTCCCTGCATCAGCACGGCTCCCACGCCACTTCCCGACGCATCACACTCTATGTGGAAAGGTTGTGTGAAATCGGGTAATGATAATACTGGTGCTGTTGTCATCTCTCTCTTCAGTGTTATCCACGCCTCCTCTGCCTTCTCATTCCAAGAGAATCCACGTTTCCTCAACAATTCTGTCAAGGGTCTAGCGATCTTGTCGTAATTCCGGACGAACCTCTAGTAATACCCCGTTAACCCCAGAAATCCCCTCAGGTTCTTCACAGTTTTCGGCCGCTCCCATTCCACGACCGCCTTGATCTTCTCGTCGTCCATCTCCACACTCCTGCTCGAAATAACATGTTGTCAAAAACTACGAGAACATACTTGCGCAGGTAAGCCTGGAACAGAGCGTTCATTGCACTTTGGAAGGTCGGCGGCGCGTTGGTAATCTCGAATGACATCACTACGAACTCATAGTGCCCTTGACGTGTTCGGAACTATGAAATAGTAAAAGAGATGAGGGGAAATCTCCCTTATGTGTCTTTGTATACACATAGGGTAATGTATTTATAATAATGAGAGTTTGGGCTAAGCCCAAATACAAATGAACATGTAAATGAAATAAACACAATATCTAACACTCCCCCTCAAGCTGGAGCATATAAATCATATGTTCCAAGCTTGTTACAAAGATAGTCAATTCTAGGTCCTCGCAAGGACTTAGTGAATATGTCTGCCAACTGATTGCTTGAGTTAACAAACTCAGTCTTGATATCTCCAAATATGATTTTTTCTCTAATAAAATGGCAATCAACTTCAATGTGTTTGGTTCTCTCATGGAAGATAGGGTTAGAGCTAATATGAAGAGCAGCTTGATTATCACATATAAGTGTCATGTGAGTGATATCTCCAAATTTCAATTCACTCAGTTTTTGTTTAAGCCACACAAGCTCAGAAGTAGCTGATGCCATAGCTCTATATTCTGCTTCTGCACTGGATCTAGCCACAATATCCAGAAGTAGACCTCCTATCAGAAGGGGAACCAGTCCAATCAGCATCTGAATAGCACACGATTTTTGTATCGTTGTTAGGACCATATAGCAAACCTTTTCGAGGTGATCCTTTAATATACTTCAGTATGCGAACCACTGCATCCCAATGGTCTTCACATGGAGAGTTAAGGAATTGACTCACCACACTAACTGCGAAGGAAATGTCAGGACGCGTAACAGTAAG
>NW_014542195.1:3814-7814 GCF_000741045.1 Vigna radiata var. radiata
TGTTTCATCTGAGAGATACCAAGGTAGTCGCTTCCTATGAGAATAATGTCATCGACATACACTATTAAGTAGATANATCCAGCACTTGAGTGGCGATAGAACACTGAATGATTCGCTTCACTGCGAGACATACCAAATTGTTGAACAACACTGTTGAATTTACCAAACCAGGCCCGAGGAGACTGTTTTAGGCCATATAGGGATTTGCGAAGACGACATACCAATCCAGATGACTTCCCCTGAGCAACAAAGCCAGGCGGTTGCTCCATGTAAATTTCTTCCTGCAAATCACCATTAAGGAAAGCATTTTTGACATCAAGTTGGTAAAGAGGCCATTGTCNAAGAGCGGCCATGGCAATGAAAAGGCGAACAGAGGTCATTTTCGCCACTGGAGAAAAAGTATCACCATAATCCAAACCAAAAATTTGTGTGTATCCTTTGGCAACCAGTCGAGCCTTCAAACGATCAACAGGACCAACCTTGATAGCATACACCCACCTGCAACCAACAACAGATTTTCCAGATGGTAATTGGACAAGCTCCCAAGTTCCACTTTTCTGTAAAGCACTTAATTCATCCAGCATGGCTTGACGCCAACCAGGATGAGTTAAGGCATCACCCACAGACTTGGGAATGGACACAGAAGAAATGGATAAGAGACATGTGTAAAAAGATGGAGATAATCTGTGGTAACTAAGAACAGTATAATGGGGGAAAGGGTTACGAGTAGAGCGTATACCTTTACGGAGGGCAATAGGCAGGTCAGACTCATTTGCTGGAGCCAGAGGAGACACAGGAGGCGGCACAGGAGGTGAGTCATGTGGGAGACGTTCGCGGCGACTATAAACTTGAAGGGGTGGAGTTGAAGGACGATCCTGTGGGGAATGAGAGTCTAAAGGATCACAGACAATAGGAATATCAACAGAAGGAGGTGGAGGTACAGAACTAGAATATAGATGAGAAAAATAAAGCGAAGACTCATAAAAGGTGACATCAGCGGAGATGAAATGACGATTGAGGGAAGGGGAAAAACACTTATAGCCCTTTTGTGACCGTGGAGGTAATGGATGTAAAGGGTCTTGAGGGAATAAGACGAAATGAGGGATTTTGTTATCTAGGACAAAAGACGGCATGCGGTTTATGAGATAACATGCAGTGAGAACTGCATCACCCCAAAAACGCGAGGGTACTTGGCCATGGATTAGAAGTGTACGAGTTGTTTCAATAAGGTGTCTATTCTTGCGCCCAGCCACCCCATTTTGTTGAGGAGTATAAGCACATTTGTTAGAAGTGGACTTTAAGCCTAACTCAACCCCACAAAACCGGCTTGTAGAGTGAGGTTTGCACCCACTTATATACACTTAAATGGCCTCATCTCTAGTCGATGTGGGACTTCCAACACACTCCCTCACGCCGAGGTATATATATCTCGAGCGTGGGATTAGACTTTTTAATGGGTGGTCCGATAGCGGCCCGATAGCGGGTGGATCAATATGCCCAACGACAACAGAAATTGCTAGGATGGGCTCCAGTCATGGCTCTGATACCATATGAAATAGTAAAAGAGATGAGGGGAAATCTCCCTTATGTGTCTTTGTATACACATAGGGTAATAATAAGAGTGTGGGCTAAGCCCAAATACAAATGAACATGTAAATGAAATAAACACAATATCTAATAGGAACTTTGTTTTCCCAACATCCTCTTCGCTCATATGGATTTGATGATACCCGACTTTTAGATCAACTTTCGAAAAATATGACGCCCCCTTCAACTCGTCCAACAACTCCTCGATCACCGGTATCGAAAACTTGTCCGGCACCGTCGCTCGGTTGAGTGCCCGATAATCTATGCAAAAACGCCAACTGTTGTCTTTCTTCTTCACCAGAATCACCGGACTTGAGTATGGACTGTGGCTTGGTCGGATTACCCCCGTGCGGAGCATTTCAGCGACCTGGTGCTCTATCTCAGATTTCATGGCATGTGGGTATCTGTATGGCCGGACATTAACCAGTTCAACCCCCTCTTATGATTGTTGAGAATCCCTTGAAGCATCCATGGTTAGAAGTCCAAAGAAATATAAGAACATAATCTCTATCCTATCCTATCTTAAATTGAAAGAAAGTTTAAGTGCAAGATGTTGCCTGTGAAGGTTACTTTGAAGGAGATTTTAGTTACTTTGTAAAGTAAGAAGTTTCCCACTATTATAGAGCATTATTTGTAACAGAACTTCCATATGCTTTGGCTTGTGAATTAGAAGTGCTACATAGGCTATGGATGTTAGACCATGTAGGTTGTCAACATTGTGATCTTGTAAGCTAATAGTTGTTGGATTTTCCTGATTTTAGCCAACATTATGAGCTCTTAAAGCATCTAAGTTGCTGAGTTGCAGAAGCATTATATGAATCATGCAAAGAGTTAAAGCTTGGTACTATGAGTTCTCGAGCTCTACAATTCATTGGTTCTGGTGCTAAGAATTTGAAAAGAACGTACTTTTAAGTCTAACTAGGTTTTGTTTCTCCATACTCATGTCATGTTGGTGATTTTATACCACATGTTGAATTATAGAAACCTAGAAATATACTACTTCTCTCTTCCCATTTCTTTTCATTTTTATGGTTATTTTATGTAGGTTAAGACCTACTGTAGGTGTAAATTTGAAGTAAAAACCCTTATNTCATACCATGTGTCTTAATAGTGAGTAATAATTAATTAATACTTCAAATTCCTACTTTTCTCTGTTAATAACAATGAATGTGAACTAGTACTAAAATTTCTACTATATGTCACGATGCTTAATTTTATTTATNATCTTATTTTTTACCAAATTGTTCAATTCATGTTTTCACTATTTTTTTCTTAGGTGGTTTAGATAATTTTGGTGTCTNTATGCATTCCACTGGCTTGTAAACACGACTGATAAATTTAAAATATTTCAGAGAGCTTTTAAGGAGGATGATAATTCAGAAAAAAAAAATTAACTTTTATGTGATATCTTTGTAAGTTAATTGTATCTTCCTGGATTGGGTTGCATCTAGTGTCTAATTTATTGCTTTTAGGAGATATTAGTAATATTTTTTGTTTTATAAATATGTGTTAATGTAGTGGTTTTAGCTATAATTTTAGTGTAATTATTAATTGTAGCATAATAAGTAATATAATTCAGTTTTTAATTTCTAGTTTTAGAGGAGATCAGTAATTGTTCTTTGGATTTTTGTTATTAATATACTGCATTAAAAGGGTAAACTAGGATTTTGTTGAGTTAATGTTTGGGGATTCCTTCTCATTTCACTTTTAGTTTTTGTTTGTTTATTTTGATTGATAAGAATTTTCATTGTTTTCATTTTATATTCATAGGAAATGTCTAGAGCTGCATTGAGGAAGGATATATCTAGAAACTCCCTTGCATGTACATGCTTGTTTCCTAACATATTTTGCAATTTCAAACCTATGCTGCATTGATAGGGCTATGTGTAATTACGCCGCATATATCATTTTTAAAAACTAGGTGCACAATCACATTTTTTTTTTCAGTGGTTGAATATAGGTTGCTTTCAAAAGTTGCATTTTATACCATTGTAATAGAGATTGATATGGGAATTTATACTTTTTCAGGTATCCAACCAACTGAGTCGATTAAATCTGAAGTTTGTGAAAAGGAATCCTGGATATGATGGAAAGGTACTTGTGCAAGTATATTTCCTTCATTTCCCCTCTACCCATATATAAAGTACACAAAGCTTCCGTTTGACCTAGACTAAGAATCATTTCATCATTCTACAAACTTCAATATTTTATTGTTTGCACTCTGCTCTTTTCTTTAATTTATATTTCCTTAAGATATTATTGTTTGCACTCTGCTCTTTTCTTTAATTTATATTTCCTTAAGTTATTATTGTTTGCACTCTGCTCTTTTCTTTAATTTATATTTCCTTACCATCTCAGAAAATCTCACATTTCATACTTTTACCGAAGATCAAATTTGTGATACTAGCTAAAA
>NW_014542195.1:8237-11732 GCF_000741045.1 Vigna radiata var. radiata
TCCCTCTCAGTCTTCTCAACAAATCTTCTCCATTGAATNTGTATACACCATCCATCAAATTTCATTCAACTCTGAGGTGGGTCCATCACCTTAATGATCATTGAAATAGTATTTAATCTTGGATGGTGTATTCCATTGTAACATAGCAGGTGAAAGTCAAATATATACTTGTAAATTACATATATGACAATCTAAACGCAGTAAGAACTGAAAAATTACATAAAGAACTTCACCAAAAACGTTCCTGATCCATTGACAATTTTTAGAAACTAGAAAAATGTAGGTAAACTAGCAACATCATTCAGAACATCACGATATTTTTCTTTTAAAGGTCAGGAATACCATTTGCAGTTGACTGTAAAACAGCATGAGTGAACTCATATTTCATACACAAATATATCCAAAAATAAATAAAAAACATCAAACATTTGATAAGTAAGGGGAATATATCTGGATATTAGATTAAATTTAGTTTTACAGTTTTTTCTTCATTCTTCTTCAAATAAGGGTTGAGAATTTCTCAAAAATCACAAAACAGGAGCGATAAAGAAATTATGATGATGATAACGAACCTGGATGAATTCAGGACACATAAAAGACAAGTCTCTGACCATAAATTCCACCCCTTGAAATACGCGACAATCTCGAACCATTTTGTGGCGGCACTGGACGACGGTTTTGGCAGTGGGGGAAGCGTTGGGGCACAGGGCAGTGATGGCATCGGCAACCCCTTGCTAGTGGGTGGCTTTGAGGTTGGTGTGGCTGAGGGAGTACCACTTGTCGCGGCGTCGATGAGGGCGGAGGTTTCCTCCGGGGTCCGGAATGGCTGGGGGAGATGGCGGAAGGAGGTGGAGGGAAGGGCGGTGAGAGTGAGGCAGACGTGTAGCGGCCCTTTTCGAATATGCAGGGGGGAGCAGCTCTCCACGCCAGTTTGACTCACTTTGGCTGGCCTTGGAGAGTGGTGCCTTGGGGGCTCCCCGCACCTGATCGAATTCTACCCAAGGCAATGGGGCATCATCGCGCCGCTCCATGGTTGATTAGGAAAGTGGCCCGACTGTGGGATTGACAACAGGTCATGGAACTTCTCGACACCAGACAGGACAAAGTGAGTGTGGTTCTCTCGCATGCCCTTCAGACGAAAGATCAAACCCTACACCACATTTGTGATGGATCTTTTGACTTTGGCCGGAAGGGTTGGGAGAGGGCCTTCCCAAATGATCGATCGGTCATTTTTCCGAAAAGTCCTGGCTCAGCCCAGACCAGCTAGGCGGACGTGTAGCGGCCCTTTTTGAAAGTCCTAGCTCAGCCCAGACCAGGCAGGCGGACGTGTAGCGGTCCTTTTCGAATATACAGGGGGGGAGCAGCTCTCCACGCCAGTTTGACTCACTTTGGCTGGCCTTGGAGAGTGGTGCCTTGGGGGCTCTCCGCACCTTTGGAGAGGGGGATGTGCCGTCGTTTACTCCACGCAGTGTAGTTCTTCTGAAGAAAAATGGGAATAATTGTAGGGGCTAACCCGGCCCTGAATCACTTACAACCCACTTGATGGGGGCTTTGGGGGCGGGGGGCTTAAAAAAAGCCCCCTAATACGTGGGTCAATAAAAGTGGGCCAAATATAAAAAGGGCCAGGGTCAACCTTAGGGCTTTAAAAAATCCTGACAGCTCTACTTGTGATACTGATTTTAGCCAATTTGTAGTGCAAAATTAACGTTGAAAAGCTAACCAAATGTTTTTCCATCACGTTATCTTTTCCAGTTGTCTTCTCCATTCTGGTTTGGTGTTGTGTCATTGAAAATTTCATTTTGGTGCATCTAATTTCTTATCATATGTTATTTGCTATTTGTTTTTTGGTATGCTTTTTGGAATGTGCCGAAGGGTGCTGGAAAGAAGTTTCCTAACAAGTGGTAGACTTCTAGGAGAGTGAGCAAATAGCAAGTGAATGTCAAAAATCTGAAAGATAAACAGCAAAGTGCATATGGACTGTGAGCTCTAAACTGGCAAAACAGCAGCCACACCTCATTTTGGAGACTTGGAATGTCTTTTTCTCCAAGTGGTTTTACAACAAGTAAACACGAGAACCAAAACAAGGAAGCTGTGCGAAGTTTTAATTTTTTCTTATTTTTGTCATTGTAACAGTTTTCCACTTTGTTTTGCTGTTTATTTGTAAAAGGCCTTTTTACCAAGTGTCTTGGAAGAGCCTTTGGTGTTCTTCCATCTCTTGGCCAAACTTCTTGAGCTTAAAGTTTAAAATTGAAGTAGACAGTGACTGTAACTTGGAAACCAAATTTTACAAGCCTCACTCTAGGTTTGCATCCTTCTTTTATAATGTTTGCATTTCTCTCCATATTTATTGAGTAAGCCAAATTTGGTTTAATTGAGTCAATGAGCCTCAAGATTGTTTTACCCTTGGAATGGTGATCATTCTAATGAGTGGATTTGATTCAAGTATCGACAACCCATGTTTGTGTTTGTATGTGTGACTGTGTGTGTTTGTGTGTGTATTTGTGTCTCTATATGTCTGTGTGACTATGTATGTGTCCGTGTGTATTTTTGTGTATTTATGTATGTCTTTGTCTGTGTGTGTGTCTAGGTCACTACAGGAAAGACGCGATTTACCGACAGCATATTACCGAAGGCTTTTGAGCCGTCGGTAACGTTCTCAGTGATTTATATCCCAAATTGGGGTTTTTGTTCCCGATTTCATTTTCACTTCGTCTTCGTCGGTCTCGTCTGGGTCATTTTCTTCTGGACAGATTTCCCTCCCTTTCTTCACGCTCTTCCCTCCTTTTCTTCACATTTTCTCCGTTAGTCACTGGTGGAGGTCCTTCACGGTGCGTGCTGGTGCTGGTTCGTTGTGGGTTGGTTGCTGCGTTCAAGGGTTGTGGTGTCGAGGTTGAGGAACTTCGTTGGAGGGGCTGGTGGTGTCGTTGTCGTGCTCGTCAAGGGCTATCTTGGTTGAGGTAAGTTCCACAGAATTTCATTCACATTATCATGTTCATCAACCTAGAACCCTAAAGAAAGCAAATTGTTGCCCCTGATTTTGCAATTCTTATAAGCAATTCTTCCCGAGGGGGCATCATCAATGTTGATATTGTGTTTAAAAATAGATGGCATAGTGTATAGATAGAAAAGCTGAAGTGTTGGCTGTGAATACGATAGAAAGGATCTTGAGATTCTNTGGTATACTNTGATCAGTTGAACCTGTTATTGTGTCAAGAATTGCTCTTGATAATTTCAGAACATCAAATTCCTGTGGAACACTAACCCAAACTTTAGTATCAAATTTACCTTCAAGCCTTGGGTCAATGAATACATGTTGAGCAAGAGAGGTCTTACCCATCCCACCCATGCCCACAATAGAAAGTATAGATAGGTTGTTGTGAGTGTTCGATGTGAGCCAGTTAAACACAAATTCTTTGTCATCATCTCTGCCATAGATAACATTTTCATTGGTCAAAGATGTATATGTTAATTTACTACCCGATCCTGATCCAACCC
>NW_014542195.1:13497-18036 GCF_000741045.1 Vigna radiata var. radiata
TGACTATAAATTAGTTGTGTTAGGCAAAGTTTCCTTGCATAGCTATAGGAAAAGTTTTATATAATGTTAAAGATTCTTATTAAGTGAGATTCTCTTGATGATGAGAGGCATTGATTTAGTCGAACATGAGAGCTCTACTATCTGACTTGGCTTTTTGAACCTTCTTATGTAGAAAAATGATTTTCACCAAACCCTGTTTTATAGTATCATACATGCTTGTTGAGTCATTCACTATTAGCTATGCNGAATTGAAAATCAAATTTCACTATATTAGATTCACTTGTTAATTGGATGGTGTCATTTCAAGTGAATTGGTGGGGGAGCTGGTTGAAATAAATAAATCTCCAGCCTCATTTGCTGCATCAATTATCTGCAAAGTGTACTCAATTGTCAAAGAACTAGCCTTTTCATATCATTCACGCATTACTAATTGAATACTTTTATCAACACAAAATTTCATCAATATAAGCTTGTCAAGGAAAATCGGAGAGAGAAGGGAGGGGGAAAATAATAGTAAAACATTGACTCGAACAATATATACCTCTTCATGACGAAGAACTTTGTCTTTGATATAACTTTTGGAATGGTTGTGATATTGCTGTAAAACCTCTCTTATAGTCTTGAGGTGTTTTCGTCAGGGTGGTGGTCGTGCTAGTTGTTGTTTGCGTCATCGAGGTTGGCATTGAGGTGCAGGGAGCTAGTTCGTGGTCGTGGTTTGCAGAGGCTGGCATCGTCGTCTATTTTGCTTTCGAGGTAAGTTTTTTTTCAAGATTGAATGATGCTTGCTGAGTTCGTGGTTTGCATAGGTGTTGTGCCTGATTTTTGTTTGGAATGTTTGATGGGTTTACCAAATGTAATTTTAGACTAGAAGTAAACTCTCAACTTATGGTTTTCAATTTAAAGCATGACTCAAAATTTCAATGTCAATCATGTTGAAGGATCAAACTGTAGCTTTCATAATCAATCACAATGGAATGGAACTTGGATGGAGAACTAGAGTAGAAAGAAGAGAAGGCGGATATGACAAAAAAAAAATAGTGGAGACTAAAACTTGGACCTGTTTGGACGAGTTTCTCAATAAGCACTTCTAGGGGAGAGAAATAAGAAAAGTTAAACTTAGCTTCCCCATTAAGATAATTTGTAGAAGCTTTCCATCTAGCTTCTCTAAATTTTTACTTTCATAAGCTAATTTTGCTTGTGAAAACTGTGCTTCTGTCTATGTGTGTTTGTGTGTCTGCGTGTGTTTGTTTGTTGTATGTCAGTGTGTGTGTTTGCATGCCTTTTGTGTATTTGTGTGTTTGTATGTTTGTGTGTTTGCCTATTTGTGTGCATTTATGTTTGTGTGTCTATGTCTTTATATCTTTGTGTATATCTGTGTGTGTGTCTCTAGTTGTTTGTCTGTGTTTGTGTTAGTGTGTCTATTTGTTTGTACATTTGTGCGTGTTTGTGTTTATGTGTTTGTATGTTTGTGTTGTTGTGTCTATTTGTCTTTGTCTTTGTGTTTGTGTGTCTTTGTTTGATTGTGTGTTTGTGTGTCTTTATGTTTGTGTGTTTGTATGTCATGTGTTAGGAAATAACTTCGTTAGAGAGATCAAAGCTTAGGTATTTTTGCATTAAAATTCAAATTGTTTTTAAGTGTTTTAGATTAATTGTTTGCTTTGTTATTTGATCTTATAAGTTTAATAGTGTTTTGGAAGTTTTAGTTTTATCTTTTTTTTTTCTTTGTCATCATCTTTTGTATTCAGTTGTCATCCACTTTTGAATTGGTAAAGTAAGTAGCCTAAGGCATTCGTATCAAGTAAGACTTAAGACTTACTTAAGTTGTCATTGGCTCACTTTTTTTATCTGAAAATTGTCATTTGGTGAATCTTAAAATCCTTCTTAATGTAGGACAAATTTTTGAAATTAAAATATGTCAAAACATTTGTCTCAACATAAAATTCTAGTATTAAACTGCAGCAATTTTCTACAACATTTTTATGTCAAAACAACGTCCATTTTATGCAGAATTTTATTTTAAAACAACATCCATTTTTTTTGAAGAATTATATTTTAATATAACAAACAGCAAAGGGTTTTACATAGATTAATTTGTTACCCTTTTTTTTCAAATCTTAAATCCCCAAATACTAAGCTAGTCTTTGTATGAAGCCTGGAATAAAGATGTGCCATTTTAAGCTAAAATTTACTTTCATCTAAAAAGTCTGAACATAGATAGTTTTGCCACAAGCTTTTCATAAAATTCCCCCTCCTGCCGTAGGTTTAATTAGGAATCAACAACACCATTGATTTTCTCAACAAAAACACATTTATATTTTATAACCATAATACTTTCTTAACTTTCAAAACTGCCTCTTTTGTGCACATAGCCATAATCAACTTTACTAATATACCTTCAAAGTACAAGGTTGCAATGAGAGCTGAGGAAGGTAAGAAATAATGAAACATGCAAAATATATCATCAAAAATACCAAAATTCATAAAAAATCTGATGAGGCACAAACAACCTTTTCTGAATAAGGTAATAATAGTAAATTTAAGTCTAACTTATCTCATAAAATCGGATTGAAAAATAAAACATACTTTTAATCTATGTAAAAATTTCATTGCACCCCTCACAGATGAAACTAGATATTTATGCAATACCATAAGTTTAACAAAATTTACTATAATGAACTCTGATATGATATCTCAATTACACGAAAAACCACATTCAAAATGAGATTTTTCAATCCAAAATGTTTCCAGCAACACGACAAAGAACGAAGTTGTAATTGGAGGTGCAACTATAATGAGACGTGGGGCAACGAATGAGGGTATTTTAGTCTTTTTGTTTGTGATATACGGGTGCAGTTAGTAACCATTTGACTGCAGTAAAAGAAAAACATTATTTTAGACTGAGAGTTGTTCTCTCCACCACCTTAAACCTCTTTATTATTTTTTAATTTCAAAAATATCGTATGTTATTTAACTTTTACNAGAATCTAGCACTCAATATTGCTGAGAAAGGCTTTTATAACCGAACCACATCCAAAGGTTGATGAGACTGTAGAACGAGTAAAAGTGGAAGGAAATCTTTATCATGATCCTGAAGCTTTTGTTCATTCCATTCAAAAGCCTAGGGTGATTATAGTGCTAGTTAAGACTAGTTAAGGCTGGTGCAAGTTGTTGACCAAACCATTAGGACCCGTCTGTCGTTTATGGAAAAAGTTGACTGTATAATTGATGGTGGCAATGAATGGTATGAGAACACTGAAAGAAGAGAGAAAGCAGTGGCTGAATTGGGTTTGCTCTACCTTGGGATGGGAGTTTTTGGTGGTGAGGAATGTGTGCTCGTAATGGTCCTTCAACGAATGTTGCAAGTGTACGGAAGTTGACATTCATTTAAGAATGCTTCCCTACGTACACACTCACGGAACACAGAACCGCATCTAAAATAACATCGACGTTGGTTTGTTGTCGAGCACGTGGTTCAACTTAGAATGTATACAGTATCGTACATATATGTGTAACATTAGCATTACTAATTATGGAATAAGCTTGAGAATAATGGGGATTCCAGGAGAAACGAAGAGGGGCTTTGAGGTTTGTATTTCTGAAAGCAACGTCCATGTGACCTTATCTTGAACAAAACCATTGTTTCCTCTTTAGGCCATCAACTCACGACGGAATTCCAGTCACCAACTTCGTCGTTCTCTACTTTGAGGCCCTCGGAGACCGTAGTGGCGCCTCCCTCCAGGTTCTCAAGAGGAGTTTTCGGTGAATATATCACGACAGTAGTGTGAGGTATAGGAGGAGAACCTAAAGCGCGGAGAAGGGAAGGCAGTTGTCTTGAGAGTAGGGCTAGGAAAAAATAACTGATCTATACTGTACTATAGGTAATTGTACTATATTATACTGAAAAAACTGATCCATTTTTACTAAAAGTTCAGTATACTATTTTATGGTTCAGTTTTTAAAAACTGAAATTTAATTATGAAAACTTTATCTACTCTTTCCTCTTCTCTAGTTTCCGTTCAACTGTTGCGTTTTGTTAAAAAAACGTTATTTAATAATAAAATATTAATAAAAGAAANAGTTCACATAAAAAATTAATAATTAATTTTTTAAAACAATTTTATTTATCACAAGTTTTTATATTTTTATCAATAAACAAATATTACTTTTTAAATAATATTATTTTAAGTAATAATAGTAAAATATACTTTTTTTTTAAGATTCAATTTAATTAAATGATTAAGTAATAAAAATCATAAAAGAAAAAAAAAGACTATATAAAAAAATAATATTTTAAATATATTATATTTTTAACATATTATTAAATATGTAAAAATATGTAAAAAAAAACTTTTAATGATATTAAAATGTGTGTAAGCGTGCACACTAAAATAACTATTTATTTTAAAAATCAACTTACTTTAAAATAAATATCAAAATTATTATTTTTAAACGATAGTATTTTACATACTAAAACTAAAATATATTTTGTAACGTTAAATTTTATTAAATGACTATATAATGAAATATCATAAAAAAATA
>NW_014542195.1:18202-27880 GCF_000741045.1 Vigna radiata var. radiata
AAATATTAAAATAAATTTCAATTAAAAAGAACATGTATTGTTATACTATTCGGTATTAAAAACTAGTACAATTCAGTTTAAAATTAGTACAATTAGTAGTTCAGTTTATATTGTTGTTTAGTACAATTTAGTATAGTTCAGTTCAGTCCAGTTTGATAAAACAAAAAACAGTTTAGTTTGTCTGAATTGTAACACTTCAGTTTAGACAAATTAGTTTTTAGTTCAGTTTAGACAAATTAATTTTTAGTTCAGTACAAATTTTAGTAGTACAGTGCAATTTAGTTTTATTTGCTCACTTCTACTTGAGAGAAAGAAGATCTCCTTGGGCATGAAGGTTCTTCAAGAGTGTGTGCAAATCCTTGGGATCCAAGTAAGGGGAGTAGCTAAATTATCTTATGTGTATTGGGTTTGGATGGAATTCTGGTAATTATTCTTGTTATTGTTTTGGGTTGCTTCATATGGAGTTATGTGAATTGGATGTAGAGAAGGTTATGGTTTATAATGTTTGATATAGATGGAGGGTTTAAAACGTTAATATTGTGGTGAGAGAGTTTTAGTAAGTTTAAAACCGCTAGGGTTATATTATACATGAAAGTGCAAGGGAATGAAAAAAAAAAGATTAGGAAGTTAAAGAATGAGTGTTTGGGATATAAACGTGTTTNAGGTAAGGATAGAGAAAAACAAAGTTTTCATAAAGCAATAGAAGGAAAGAAGAGTTTACGTTGGGGTTCTTTGGAAAGCGAAGTAGGTTTATGCTTGAAGAAGTAAATAGGAATTTGATAAATGGTGAAGGAAGGATAAGATGCGTTGTAGGGTTGCTTTTGAGTGCATGAAAAGGTTATGGGATAATAACATGGTAAGATAAACTGGGAGGTTACGTTGAGATTATGAGAGTTGGAAAAATGGGGTTGGATCTATGGAAATAATAAATAGCAGAAGAAGAAAGAAAAGAATACAAGGGGAGAAGAAGGTTTTTCTTTAGGATCATGATATTTTAACAACTCTTTTATAACATGACACATGTCACCGTTTTATTGGTATGTTTGAATTTATTTTTTTAAAAATATTTGAAACGGACCAATCACAAACTATCACGTATGTGTTGTCAAAAAATTATCAAAAAAGAGTTGTTAAAGGAACTTTTTCCTTTTCTTTAACATTTGGATGCGCTCGAACCAATATGAAAACTCGGTGATACCAACTTTTTTTACCATATCGACATTCATTTGTCCTTAAACAAATGTTGATATCCGTGTACATGATGACGTCAATTTAAGAATTTAAGGTATATTCACATTCTTTTAAATATCATTTGAAGGGTAAAAGAGAAATGAGAATCTTTTACACTTAACAAACTTACAAATAAATAGTATTTTATCTAAAAGAAGAAAATGAAACAAAAAAAAAAGTGAGAAAAGTGCAGGGTATTTTGAGGCTTAAGGAAAGGAATGTAAAATTAAGGTTTTAGAGTTTTTAATATCTTTAAACAAAGAATAAAATAAAAATATTATAGTTTATCGGATGCAAGGAGGAAAAAGAGGAGGTGCAGAAAGTAACATCCGTCAAAATTATATTATTAGCACCAGGCCAGTAAATCATAAAAAGAAAAGGAGAGCTCCACTAAGATTATCTTTGGATCATCTCCCATTCATTAAAAAAATGTGAAAAAACAAAAAATAGCTTACAATTTTTTTTATTGTTTTGTAAATTATTATTTTTTTAGAAAAAGAGAAAGATAAATAGAATCTGTAGAAAGAGATATTAAGATAATTTACTTTTGTATAATAACAAACAATTGTTTCATCAATTTATAACACCTTAAAAATAAATATTTTGGTGCAATTTCAAACCAAATTGTTGTGTGAATTGACAAACTTTGCTTACAACATTTGTTTTGTATTTTCTTAAGATAATAAACTTTTGTCATGGTTTTTTTTGTTCAGACTAAAGATGATAATGAGACATAACGACGGGAACAAGTTTTGTCATCCATACTTATTAAAAAAAATTATTCGCATTCCTATATTCAAATCTAATTAATATAAAATTTTTGTTTCATCTTTATTTCATCATGTAATGAGTATACTTTTTGACTCGTATCCGTACTCATACTTGATTGTTTTTAACGTTTTAATATTAATTAATTAATTTTTATAAAATTATAAAATATTCTTACAAGAGAAAAGATGATATTATCAAATATTAAATATAAAAATTATTATTTCTTCAATATCAAATATTTAGAAAATAATTATAATTATATAATTGGAATACTATATAAAATTTTATAAAAAGTTAAAATATTTATTAAATTTGAAAAAATTAATAAAACAAAGTTTATAAAATATAAATATAATTTTAAAAAATTACAAAAATAAAAAATACTCAAATTTAAAATTATTTTAAATTTCATTCTTTAAATTATAATAAAATATCTTTTTTATATGTTAACAAAATTATAATACACCACTTGAATGAAATTACACAAAAAAACAAAAAATAAATTAATAATAATTGAAATTTAATATAGATATTTCATAAGGTTAAATATGTTTTTAGTCCCTTAAGTATCACACGATTTTGGTTTTAGTCCCTACTCGAAACTTTCATGGTTTTTAGTCCTCATTGTTTTGAAATTCTCACTTTTCGTCCTTAAAATTGGACGGCGTCGTTATCTTTTAGTACATGTGGCAAACAGTGAGGTTTCGTTCAATGCCAGCTTTCCTCTTCACTGTCTGCCACGTTGGTTTTGTTTTTAGTCATCAGATTAGCACAATTAGGGTTCTTAATTGGGCAAAGTTTATTTTTCAATTGGGGAAAAAAATAGATTTACTCAAAGCTTTTTACTCCAAACCTTCCAGTGGAAACATTCTATCAAGGTGGTCGTTGAGGTGGTCGTTGCGGTGGTCGTCAGTGATTCCATGCTGGACTCCATAGATTCATCACCAGGTCCTCTGCTCCACATTCCGAGGTTGTTGTTCCTGTTCACGGTGAGGTGAGACCAAATTCAACCAGAAATAGATAAACAAGAATTATATAACCTGTAAAGAGAAAGATTAATTCATTGATACCTGGCATTTCCAAGAACACCGGAGGACATGGTGAGAAGAGAGATATGATCGGCTGACTAAGGTTCATCGTCGTAGGCTTTCTTTCATACTTGACCTCGAGGCCCTCGCTAGACGCCACGAAGAAGGCACCGTTGCGTAATATGCCACCCTCAGCCCTCCAGTTATAGCCCTTCCACTTTAACTGTTGGGTGTCCACTCGTTTCATAACCTCCTTGGTGAAGGGGTTTTAGGGTGCCATGTAACGGTTCCCCTGTTTGTTAATGGTGGGTTCGCCGCTACCATTGATTGCGTACATCTCCCACTCCGTGAAGTCGTTGTTGACAACGTGGATGTAGCCCCTCCGGCAGCGGGGCATTCTCTGGACCAGCTTCTCTCTGAAGTGGTTGAAGGCGATAGTTACCTGCATTTTCCCAATTGAAAAATAAACTTTGCTCAATTAAAAACCCTAATTGTGCTAATTTGATCTCAATCAACACAGGTGGCAATCACTAATCTGATGATTAAAAACAAAACCAACGTGGCACATAGTGAAGAGGGAAGTTGGCATTGAACGAAACCTCGTTGTTTGCCACATGTACTAAAAGATAATGCCGTCCAATTTTAAGGACGAAAAGTGAAAGTTTCAAAACAATGAGGACTAACAACCATCGAAGTTTCGAGTAGGGACTAAAACCAAAATCGTGTGATACTTAGGGGACTGAAAACATATTTAGCCCTATTTCATCTATATGTTAAATAATGATAAAGAAGATTTATGACAATAACATTAAATTATTGTAATAGTATATTCTTTTATATGGAGTACATAATAAGTTCGAAAATAAAAATAATTATATAAAAATATAAAAATATCATTATATGATAAAAATAATCAACAAAATAAAAGTATATTAGAAATAATTAAAAATAATTAAATGTGTGTTTAACTGTGTTAAAAACTATTTGATGTTCCATTAAAAGAAATTGCACAAAGGAAAAAAATATATAATTAAGACTAGGATAAGATTAAAATTATTTAAACTAGGACAACTATCAACAACAAATTTGGCTTTCTAATGCAGCCCACAAAACTCATAACTCAGGATACTCTCTAACACACTCAAAAGGGTAGGCTTAAGAAGAGATGTTCAGTCTAGGCCAAAGAATCCTGTGGATAACTTCCACCTAGGATGCTACCATTCACTTACCTTCTTTTCATATCCATAATCCAGAATAAACATCAGATTCTCAATCAGGAAAAAAAAAATGGTCAGGCTAAGCGAGGTGGTAGGCAGAGAACAAAACAGGACAACTCAAAGCAAGGAAAATGGACAAAACAGCAGATCATTTGACTCACGAAACTCTAGATCGGATTTTAAAAGCAAGCAAAGTTCAAATTAAGAATGGCAGATCAGAGTTTACAAGTGATGAGACAAACCAGGAAAATCAATCAAGACAAGCAAGAAAAAAAGTTAATTAGAAAGGCTAGCACACAAACAGAATCCTAAGAAAGCAAGAAATCAAAACAAGCTGTAATTATCATAGACAATTCAAATTGTGTAAAATCTGTCTGACAAAATACATGAATGAAAAATCAGTTTTTGGTGCAACAATTTTCACAGATTCAACTTGTACTGGCCATTCAACTTTTTAATTTGCAATGTTTAGTTTAGTTTTTTTTTGTTCTATTGTTTTTCATATTCAACACTCTTGGCCAAGCTTTTGCTAACAAGTTTTAAGCTATCACAATGCACCAAAACAGATTGATCAATCAAATTGAATTTATGCAGCTTGTTTTCAAACACTTGTTGATTAAAACTGGTGGTGTTAAGAGTGAAATCATACAGAATTGGAACAAGTCAGAAATTCTTTGCAGATCCACATTTCAATTGCCAAAACAGACTTGTTGACACGACGTTTGGATGCAAAAAGCAGATGTTATCAGATTTTGGCGAGTTCAACTCCTATTATGCAGTAAAATTAACAACTCCAACCACCAATTTTAATGCACAGAATCAAATGACCTATGAACACTAAAATTGTGTCCAATTCAGCACTTAAAATTGATTGAAAGTATTGGATTTAAAGTTTCAGATGTTCAGTAATGATCTAAGTACTGAATCAGATTTAAAAACATATAAGACTCAAGCAAAGAATGTGCAGTTCGGTCAACTGCCAATACACTCTGAATTTCCAGTCTATCACTAAGCCAATTGCCAAGGCAATTTCATGCTCATATGGTGTTCATCCTGGATCAGTTTTAAGTAATCATTGATACATCTCCAAAATAACAAGTTAGACACACAATGGTCCAATGATCAGTGACTGACAAATGCTAAAGCAAAATCAACCAACACAAATCAGACATGATCAACATCATTTCACGCACTTGAGCTCTATAATGTCATCGCTCATCAATTGTGCAGATGTTATGGTATGAATCAAAATCAAAATGAAACAGCACCACACAGTTTGAAACCATAGTTCATGACAATTAATCAAATGCACAAGACTAAAGACAAGACAGAAAATGATGCTCAAATGAAAAGACTCAATCAACAAATGGACCGATTAAAATGAAGAAAAGACTCAATGTAATGACTCAAAGCACANCAAACTCAAGAACAACAAAATCAGGAATCCTAATCACAGATTAGCATAGATCAAGATTAAAACAACATGAATCAGTAGATAAGGACTCAAGACAGTGAAGGAAACTCAATGCACAACACGAAATTAAAGAAAACTCAAAGCAGCGAAACAAATCCATACAAGACTGAATCAAACAACTCGTAAAACAGAGAGACAAGATATTGAGAACAAATGACTCGAAACAGATTTACAATCGCAGAAAATGAAGAACGAACAACACACAGATCGAATTAATACGAGATTAAAACTCAAATAAGAGAGAAACACAATACTTAGCTCAAGCGGACGCAGCTCAAACCTAGGCTCTGAATACCACATGATACAGCCCGCTCCGAACGGATCGACAGAGAAACATTGAATCTGACACGATTTGAGCCCATAACCTGAGAATCAGCAAAAATCACGGTTTGGAAGTTGAAGACGCAGCGGAAGACTGAAGATGAAGACCACGAGCTAAGAATCGGACACAAGATGCAGCGGAAGAGGGCAAACAGAGGTAAACTCTAGATTTTAGGATTTCGATCGGTGAAATGCTAGGGTTGGTAGTTTTAATCGGTGTATTGGGAGGATTTACCGATTGAATCGGTAGAACGGAAGATATCTAGGTTTTTAATCGGTAAAAATGGTGATAACCCTAAATAATGGTCAGAGATGGATTGTTTGGGCTTTCAATCGGTATAAAGGAAGGAAGTCGTATGAAGAAGGTAAATTTGGGCTGTGGTTCGGTGGAAAACGACTAGCGGAGGTGGATCTGTGAAGAACACTTGCGAGGAGAGATTCGCGAAGGAAACCCTAAGCGAAAGAGGTCTGTGGCTTCGAATGAGGCTGATGAATGAAATGCGAAAATGACACGTGAGGATGTGGAAGTCTGAGAAATGGAGGTGTGGCTGACGCGTAGGATCGTGGCAGCAGGTCTGATGTGCCACAAGGAGGCTGTGGATTGGTGTAAGAGGTGTACGATGATGTTAGGTGGAGAGAGAGAAATCTGATGGTGGAAAAATGAACGAAATGCAAAGTGAATGGAAGGTGGCTGAGAGAATCCCTTGGATTCTTCAGCCCTGCCTTTGAAGGTAGAATTGCTCTAGAGCGTTCTCAACAGAAAAACAATTCAATTATCTCAAAAGTGATTACAATAAGTGTAGGCATGACTATTTATAAGACTAGATGTCCCATATGCCTAACACAATACAAAGTTCATACAAGAAAGACTACACTAAAGACATTGGGCTTGGGCCCCGTGTATCAGGTTGTCTAAACGTAAACTTTAATTTACTTTGTTTCTATTGTTTACTTTGGTCCCAACTCAAATTAATGTTACTTAACTCTAATTTGACTTTTTCTGTATCCTAATTTAAATAATACTTTGACCAAAAGAAGCAAAAACGTTTTTCACATATTTCAAAGGAACAGTGTTTTGTCAAACTGACAGCAGGAAGAAGAAGAATATGTGGAATCAGTCAGTTCTGTAGACTGTGTCACTAATTTGCTTCCAGATCTTCGACAGGTAAGGTACTTAAAAAAATTATAAAATATTTTTATAGTAAAATTAAAAATTAAAATATTTTTATTATGCATTGCTTTTCAAATCAATTAAAATGATAAAAGAAATTGTATGGTTGAATTCCTTTTCACCAGAATTCCTATTTTAAGAAATTAGAGTAGAAAACAGTTGTAAATTTTTACATAAATGTTTAGAAATTTAATTTATATAATTGTTTTAGATTATAAAAGACTTTAAATAAATTAAAATTATATAAACTTATCATTATTTGAAATTTATAATTAGCTAGTGTTAAGATTTGATTTAATAATTAATCATGTCTTTAATTATATATCATTTTAGAACTTTAATGCTAGTTGACTAACTAGCTTTATCTTTAATTTTTCAAATTTTAACTATTTTTTCAGTTAATTTTACTAAACATAGCCAAAAGGGAGAGTTAGGTTTGGAGATGAATTTTTTTTTTTTTTAACTTTTTATCATATTAATAATACTTGTGTGTATTTTTCTTATTGAATTTAAAAATGAAAATAAACATTGTTTTTTTTATAACTGTTTAACAGGAGACCAGTGATTGTTGAAATTGGGACTGAAAATGTAAAGCATCCAAATCGTTCAAATTAATTAAGGTGAATAAAACTGACAAAATTTGGTGTGATATTTTGGAAGAATTTGATATTATGTCTCACGAAGATAGTTGGCCAACATATACTATATTAAAGAAAATGTTTAATTTGTATAAGAAAAATATAATTTAAATATATTTCCTTGATATATAATAGAATGTTTAATATAAACCAGTTTAATATTTTAAATAATTAAAATATAATATTTTCAAGATAAAAAAATATTTTACTATTCCAATTTTTGGTATGAAAAATACGAAAGGTAAATGCATGAGATGATTTCACCTATAAAAGAAATTCCCAATCTTGGATTGGGTTGGCTACAAAAGTGAAATAAACTAAAAAGTATTTTATAATCATAATATATCTTGCATTTTGTTGTTATATACGTATTAATTTATTGGAAAGATTATTAATCTTTACAAGTTTAATTTTTTTCTAATACTTATATTAGTATCATGAATCATAATTTTGATTTAATTAAATATAGAATTTATATTTTAGATAGCATGATCGTTTAATTAAATAAAATTTATATTTTTCAATTAAATTTATGTTATTTAATTTTACCTTGATAACATGATCGTTTAATTCTTACAAGTCTCAAACATACAATAAATTTGGATAGCAATAATAATGAAATATTTTCAGTTTTATTAAATATAATTAGTATTTTAGATCTTCTTATTATTATTTAAATTCAAATTGTTGCATTTCAAACTGCAAAATCAAACAAACATATGTTTTTTGATAAAATCAAATAATAAATACGCATTTAAAATATAAAATTCTTTTAAATACTTAATAAAATATTTTTTTAATGAAAACCCATTTAAAAATATTTAAACTAATAAGAAACTTAAAATTTAGTTAAATTATTTTTTTTCATTTGAAAACATGTCAATAATGACTGAAAATGAAATTAACATTCAAATTCTACAAAAGATAGTTCATTGAACATAAAAAAGTATTGAAACTAAATATAAACAAATAATATAAATTCAATTAGAAGTACTTGAATTATTTATGAAAATTTTAAAATTCACTAATGCAGAAAATTTTATGTTAGGTAGAAAATATTTTCTATACCGAATTTGTCACAGAAAATTGACACTCTATCCTGATTTTGGACCTAACATATAAAGTCCAATTTTAATTAATTTAATCATTTTTACTTTTTATTTTAAATTGAAGTAAAAATAATCAATCATTTATCTTTCCAGTGAATTGTTTCATGTTACAAAGTAGTCAGTAGCTAAATAAATGTTTTCAAAAAATTTAAGTGTTACAAACATTTTGGCACAGATTTTTTTTCATCGCAAATAATAATAGCATTTTCACGACTTTTAATTAATCCATCATAAATTATGATATATAAAAGGAAATTTAATATATTTTTCCTTTATTAATTGTGACAAAAAATGTCATTCATAATATATATATATATATATATATATATATATATATATATATTCTTATTCAATTTATAAAGATTTTTATCAATAATATTATTATTTATTTAGGAAATGTTTCGGTAGTTATTTTTGGGAACCGAGACACTACCCTGGATGACGCGGCTTTATCACTTTCTGGTGCTGGGATGAACTGGATTGCTAGCTCTTCCTGATTCTTGACCGCTCGCTCTCCTTCAGCCTTGACCGTTGAGTGGACTTCGATCTTTGACCGGAGGGGGGAGGTACCTGCAATGGCACTCCGACGCTCAAGTTAGGAGCGGTTTTGGGAATTGTGTATCACAATTGTATGTTTGAGTTCTGCTCAAACGTAAGTAGAGTGTGAGTGGGATGTGATTGAAAGATGATTAGAAGGTGATTGGAAGTACCTGGCTTGT
>NW_014542195.1:28575-29833 GCF_000741045.1 Vigna radiata var. radiata
GTATAGAATCTCACCGCTCGGTTTAGGACGAGAGTGAGTCCGTATAGAATCTCACCGCTCGGTTTAGGACCAGGGGTTGCGTTCCTTGGGTTTTTGTGGGCGAGAGTGCATGCTCCTGTCATCTGCACTGTGAGGCCGAATGGCATTGTATTTGGGAGGCCGAATGGTAGAATGCTGGGACGCTTGAGGCCATGGAAGGCCAAGCGGTTGAATGTTTGAAGAATCCATATTAAGATGTTTCATGGCCGGAATGTAACTATTTTATAGTCTTTTGACCTGCAAGATATATAATATAAAAATATGNAAGAGACCGTTNGGTCGAGATGTAACCACTTTAATAATCTGCAAGATATATAATATGGAAGATATAATTGAGACCGACGGTCGAGATGTAACTGCTTTAGAATCTTGAGACCTACAAACTAAGATGTTTGTGATAATAAAAATCTGATTTGTATTGTTATTAAACTGAGGCAGGGCTATTGCCCATTGTGAATTGTACCAATAGTTATATATTATATCACATGATTATGATAAATCAACGTTTCGGTTATAACCGTTATGAATTATACCGATGGCTATATATGATATTATATAACAATTAAATGTTTCTTACTCTTATTCTGGTGNAGCAGCTCTGCACTATATCATTATGATGCATAATAAAATTTAATAAATGAAGGAAAATACCATAATAAGGTTAGAAAATTATTCCATGATGAAGGAGTCATGTGACGCTGTTATATGCAGCATAAAGATTTCAAATAATCATATCAATATTGTTTTTCGAAAGTTAAATAATATAATATGATGATGTATATTTCGGTTACATCATATAACCATTATTTATATATTTTTAATATAAAATAGTTGTGTCATATCTATTATCACTTAATTAAATATTTAGATTATAATACTCAAACAATGTCACAAAATAATATACGAATTATAGATTTCATAATACTTATCTTGTTGATGAAACTTCCCGTAAAGATGACGATTTATATTGTAGTGTAGTTTTCACTTTCTTGAAATTTCTTGATGTTGATTTGGAGTAGTGATGTTGATACTGAGTGCTTGTCTTAGTTCCTTGCGGATTTCAATGGGATGCCCCCGGCCCCACGGTGGGCGCCAAAATGTTTCGGTAGTTATTTTTGGGGACCGCTCAAACGTAAGTAGAGTGTGAGTGGGATGTGATTGAAAGATGATTAGAAGGTGATTGGAAGTACCTGGCTTGTGGCCCTGACTCTCTATTTAT
>NW_014542195.1:36643-41152 GCF_000741045.1 Vigna radiata var. radiata
ATATATATATATATATATATATATTTTTTTTTTTTTTTTAATTCTATTTAAATTTTATTTTAATAATTTATAAAAATATATTTTATTAAATATTTGCGGGTATCCGCAAATATTCGCGGGATTCCGCAAATATTCGTGGGTATCCGCAAATATTCGCGGGTATCCGCAAATATTCGCGGGTTTTAAATATCCGCGAATATTTTTTAAGCAGATATCCATGCGAGTAGTGGGTCGGCGGGTGAATATTTTTTTCTCACTAAGTAAACTTTGTTTCTTTTTCTTCTATGTAAATTTTTTTTCGTTCTCCTTCTCTTGTTCTCCCTCTCTTTGTTCTCCCTCTCTTGTTCTCCCTCTCTTTGTTCTCCCTCCTTTCTTCCCCTTTCTTCGTTCCCCCTCCTTCCTTCTCCCCCATTCTTCTACATTCTCTTGCCATTGTTCTCGTTCTTTGCTATTATCGAAGTTGCTGAGGTGTTTGGGTGAAGCTGTTGGTTGACATTTGAAGTTGTTCGTCTTGGTTGAAGTTCTCGGTTGTGGTAGGTGAAACCCTTGCCGTGGTGTGCCGTCGTCAGGTGGTCTGTCGTGGTGAGTACATTTTTATGAATTGGGGTTTATACTTATAATTCTTCTCTGACAGAAAGCCTTTAGTGTAATTTTCTATTAAGGCAATCAATTTCGCTTTTATCATTGTGTTCAAAATATTTATGCTGTTGCGGTGTTTCGTTGTTTTATATGTTGTTTGGCTGAAGAAGTGTGCAACTACATACATACTCTTTTAGATCTAAGCTAGGGTCTTGTCGCAACCGGTGTCGCGATGGGACGACGATCCAAAAAGAAAACGGGTTTTGAAAATGTTTTGGAGTCGCCACCATAGTTTATTCTGGAAAACTACGGAAAAACCATAAAATGATAAGACTTGGTCTACAAAAACCAGATTTCAGGTTCGGGAGTCGGTTACGTGTAGGGAATGTATTATCACTCTACAGCGCCTGCCCTAAGGCAATACCTTTAATTAAATACGCGAATGTGGTTTTCAAAATGTTTAAGTATTCCCAAAAGGATAGTTTAAAGAAACAAAATATTTTTTTTGTATTTTTGTGCCCGACAAGGATTGACCTTGCTCTTACGTATTCTTAAGATGAGAAATCCAGGTTATGTAGTTCTAGGCTGAGAGAATGTTTGTTATTTGAAAATATTTATTTCGGTATTTGATATAAAAAAAGGGAAAAGGTTCTTAGCATGAGGAAGATGCATGCGATCACACAAGTGCTTAAACCTTTAAAATATATTTTAATTTATTATAAAAAGGAAAAAGGTCTTAGCACGAGGATGATGCGTGCGATCACACACGTGCTTAAACCTTTAAAACATTTTTATTTTATTTTATAAAAAGGGAAAAGGTCTTAGCATGAGGACAATGCGTGCGATCACACACGTGCTTAAACCTTTAAATTATATTTTTTACTATTTATATTAGAGGAAAGAATAAGAGTTTTTAGTACAAGGACAATGCGAGCGATCACAGATGTGCCTAAACCTTTAAAACATTATTTNCGAGCGATCACAGATGTGCCTAAACCTTTAAAACATTATTTATTTATTTTTTTTTAAAAAAAAAGTTTTAGCACAAGGACGATGTGTGCGATCACACATGTACTTTAACCTTTAAAATAATCAAGAACCATTTTTGATTTTATCATTTTTATATTTTGTAATTTTATAAATTTTGTCTAATTTATTATATGAAAATAATTTTTATGTATGTGTGTTTACATGAAAAAAATATTTACGTACGTGTTTGTGTTTGAAACAAGATTATAAAAAAATAATTGTATTTACATAATGGTTTTACATTAAGTACTTGAAATAATAAAAAATACTTACATACGCATTTCCTTTAAAAAAAAGTCTAATTTACAAAATAAGTTAAAACTACATCTAGTGCTATGTGTTAAAAAAATTTAAAACTATTTTTTTTAGTTTTATGGTTTTACTCTTTTTTTTTAATTCATATAAATAAATACGTATAAATGAAAACTACCAAAAGAAATAAACGAAAATAATAAAAGTAATAATAACGCACACAAAAGAAAAGTAAAAAGAAAAAAAAATTGACAAATAGGAGATGACAGTGGCATCTAGGATAAGTTTAGGTGGAAAAGAAAATAAAAACCAAAAAAACAAAAACAAGGAAACAACTCACTGACACATGACAATTCTTACCTCTTGGAGATTCGTTCACTATTATTCGCCTCGTACCTCAGATGTTTCCTCTTCCTTGTGTGGTTGGCTTTTTTTCCTCTCTTGCTCTTCTTAAAAAAATGTTCTTCCCTCAGAAAGCTTTCCTCATTTTTCTCTGTTCTCTTATGTTCGCTTCTTGAAACTGAATTTTTTTCCCCTCTTTTTCTCTTCGAGGTGCATATTTATATACACACATTGTAATATTATTGTGATCTTGCCTTAATGACGAATTAATTTACATTTAACATATAATAGGGAAAGAAATGGTCTAATAAATCAAATTATAATAATTGTCAGAAATTTGTCCATTAAAAGGAAATCATATTTTTCTTGAAACTGAATGCAACAATCAATATATTATTTTTTAATTATTGCTTGTAATTATTGCCATAATGCTGATTTAAATTATTACCAAATAAAACAAAATTTCAAAAATATTCTAAAGTGATCTGTCATGCATTAATATTAATGACTTGTGGGCATTTTTCCAAGAAAATCAAATCTTTTTCTTTTCATTTTTTCACGTGCACCCCCCTTTTTTCCTTTTTTCCTTTTATCCTTCCTTCTTTTTTCCTATTGTTTTTTCTTTTTTTTTCATTTTTTCATTTTTTCTTTTCCTTTTTCCTTTTATTTTTCCTTTTTTTTGTTTGCAATTATTTTTTTTTCTTTTTTTCTCTTTTCTTTTCTTTTCTTTTTTTTTTCTTTTTTTAAAAGACTAAACAAAATGGTAAAATAGAATAAAATTAAGATAAAAGTAAAAAAGACAAGTTCTATTATTTAGCCATCCGGACGAAATTGGGTGTTGACAGTTGCCCCTCTTTACTTAGATATTACTGGATAATATAAAAATTTGATATATTCGTATTATCTGAGTAAAAGCTAAGTAAAGATAGAAACATTAATTTCGTCTGGGTTCCAAAGGAGAAAGAGGAAAAAGAAAAAAACCAATCCAAGTAGATATGATAACAAAAACCAATGAAGCGTACCATGATGCAACAAAGAGAGTTCGAAAATTGCCTAGCAGGGGGTTAATATCTCAGAAAGAAAATTTGGGTTCGACCATCGCCAAGCAGAGGGCCGATAACAAAACTAAAACCTGGATTTGACCATTGCCTAGCAGAGGGCCAAACTCACAGAGCAAAAACTCAAATTCGACCATTGCCAAGCAGAGGGCCGATAACAAAATTAAAACCTGGATTTGACAATTGCCTTGCAGAGGGCCAAACTCACAGAGCAAAACTCAAATTCAACCATTGCCAAGCAGAGGGCCGATAGCAAAATTAAGACTTGAGCTTAGGGTGTCAGGTAAACTGGGCTTTGTGGGCCAGGCGAAATTGGGCTTAGGGGCCAGTGTAGAAACTGGGCTTTAGGACCAAGTGAAACTGGGCTTATGGGCTAGGCGAGCTGGGCTTATGGGCCAATATGGAAATTGGGCTTAAGGGCCAGGTGAAACTGGGCTTAGGGGCCAGTGTAGAAACTGGCTTTAGGGCCAGGTGAAACTGGGCTTATGGGCCAGGCGAGTTGGGTTTATGGGCCAGTATGGAAACTGGGCTTAGGGGCCAGTGCGGAAACTAGGCTTAGGGGCCAGTATGGAAATTGGGCTTATGGGCCAGGTGAAACTGGGCTTAGGGGCCAATATGGAAATTGGGCTTATGGGCCAGTGTAGAAACTGGGCTCATGGGCCAAGCGTGCTGGGCTTATGGTCTAGTATGGAAACTGGGCTTAGGGCCGGGCGAGCTGGGCTTGCAAATTTTGAAAATTCTTGAAATTTGTAATTTTGTGAAATGTTTTGTAATTTTGACAGAAATTTGATTTTTGGAAAGACACCAAGGCATTCAAATCCTTCATTACAAAGTGTTAAAATCTTGATGCTACTTTTTTTCTGTATTTTTGAAGAAGGATTCGACAACCATTCATATGAATGAAGAGGGTTTTGATCCGAAAATTTTTTCCTTTTGATGGACTAATGAAAACATTTGCTTTGTTTTGCATTTCTTTTTACTTGACACTAGTGGAAAAAGACCCTTTTATAACGTACAAATTTCTAGTTGTCCGTTATAATATGGCAGAAGATATAATGACGTAAAGAAGTTTCTACGTTATAATATGTGTGTTTTAAAAAAAAATTGATTGTTAATTTGACATCCAATGAAATTATAATTTCCTGTATTATCATCTTATCCAATCTNATCCAATCACTTTATAATCAATATCACTCCAAATAAACAAATTTAATGAAACAAAATAGAATTCATTTCAAACTTTAAATAG
>NW_014542195.1:41947-44554 GCF_000741045.1 Vigna radiata var. radiata
GTGTGGTTGTGGTGAATCTTTCATGACAACATGCAGTAGTGGCTCTTCTAAGGCAGTACAGATCAAACTTCATTCTCAAACCACCACCAAATATCTCCCAACTTCTATATACATTAACTCTTATAAAGTACAATTCATGAACTGTAAAATTAAAAATTAGAATGGAAGTTTAATTGTACCTCTTGGCATAACGACACTAATCTCTGACTTATAAATATTGGTTATAGTTGCTCCTGGATGAAGAGAGTTTGCTGTAATATCTACCCTATTTTCCTGACAAATATGCCATGAGTAATATTAGATATAGCATAGACAATAATGAGGAAAAATAAAAAAGTTTTAAGATATAGCATAGACAATGAGTAATATTGGTTATAGTTTCAAGATGTCAGTCTGACTACAAGACCCATTTGGTCTGATACTCAATTGTTAGAGGTCAACTTTAGTAATCTTTCAATAATTCTTACAAATTTTTATGACAATTTTGTACTAAGACTTTTATGCAAATGTTTGTACATAAGAATTCTGGACGTAGTTGAATTGTTTAATCTAGATTTGGTGTTTGGAAAAAGTTAGAATAAATAGAATAAAAAAGTGTAATTGGTTTGGTGATTGATATTGTAACTGAAAAGACGTGATAGTAGAAAGTACCAAGATATGTGACTGGCAGCGGGAATGAGATAAATTTTATCACTGCTAGTTAACTTTTGGAGCAAACAGAAATGTACCAAGATATGTTATCAGTACCAACTAGTTTGAAGGGTCCCACAGAAATGGTGGAGTCAGAGGGAGATTTGATGGTTAAATTATTTGGTCAAATGGAAATCCATGATGGCCCTTGTATGCAAGCCTAAGGGAATTGCACTTACTCAGAAGTAATTAATTAGTTTTAGTTTTGTCCTGTCAAATTGCAAGTGTGACCTAACTGGGTCCATGTACTTGAAGCAATCATGNAACANATTTATTCCTCAGCAAGCACAAAACCAAGGGATTCAAGTTTAGCTCCAAAAGAATAAAAGATGAGACACTTAGGCTGTACTGTAAATTGTATCTGATCAGATAGATAAAGTGAATAAACCTAAGGTTGCCACTGATTTCTGATCACTCTAACAAACCATCATAACAGTGCAAACAGAGAGAATTTGTCAATCACATTATCATCATCATCATCATTATTGTTATTTATCATCATCATGATTACAGTTTATCTTATGATCTTAGACAAATCAGTAAAACTGTGAAGACTGAAAGGAAAAATAGAACTTATTATTTTTATTAAAGAATGATTTGTCCTTGCCTCAAAAGGTTAAAGCTATGCTTAGTGGTTTGTTTAGGATTGTTTTGAAGAGTAGAGTTAAAATGCATGTGTGGATGAATGCCACTTAATGCCTTCCAAATATGTGTTGTCAATGGATATTATTATGTTTGATTTAAGTGTTTAGTTAAACAAAAATAGAAATAACATAATAAAAGAACACTTCCAATTTAGCCAGATACAGCAAGCAAACAAAAAAGGTTAAATGAAGTAAAATGTGGCTTTAGACCAATTAACATTCTCTTCAAGCTAAGAGACTAACCTTTCATGGTGTTAACCACCATTTATGATTGGCCACATGCATTAAATTTAAAACCAAAAAGAAAATGCAGATTTGAACTTATCCCTGCTATTTTGACTTCAANCCCTTCTAATAAGCCAAATTGCTAAAAGTAAATGGTTCCTTCCTCCTCAAAAATTCTAACACCAAATCACACAAACAAAAAAAGGGGGGAAAACAACCCAGCCAAGCTAACTGCACTCTTCCCATCACTCTCCTGTCCCTATCTTCCCTGTCTCAACCAACCGAACTGGTTAAAAAAAAGTAAAAACTGAACTATGAACCACTCAAACTATAAAAACAAAAACCCAACATGGTCAAAAAAGTTTTCTTTTTCTCCTGTCAACATTATGTTGAATAAAATATAGCAGTGATAAATTTTATATCTCTCTTTCTTTCATGCCTTTTTCTTCACTTCAAACTCACTTTTATATATCTCCTTTTGAATCAAAACCATAACCAAAACCAACCTACCTTTCTAGCTACCACTTTTATATATCAAACTCCTAAATCATATCTCTCTCGCTCTCTCCCTCTCTCTCTCTCTCTATATATATATATATACATGGACCATGCAATAAAACAAACAATATATTTTAAGGTTTATTTATGTACAAAGGTGGTTTGTTTTTTTACTGTGCAATTGAACTTAAATTGTGTTCATAGAAAGATGAATGAAAATATTTGGATTGGTTTAGGAGATAGAAATAGGTGGTGGGATTTCAAATTCTTGGTTTTTCAATGGGAAACTGTGACTGGTGTTTGACTACACAAATGGGAAAAAGAGAGAGTGAAATCTGTCTCAAAAGCGAAATTTGTTTTTATGTTATGTACCTTGAGTTCTGTGATCTCCAAGAACAAACACTGAGCAAAGTTGATATGGAAGCAAATTGTTTATTTATTTTGTGGTAAAGGCATTGAAATTTATGAACATTTAAGATCTCTGCATAATAGGTTCCAAAACATGATCAGTCAGGTGAGGACCTAAACACATGTTTATATATGTATATGT
>NW_014542195.1:44699-50998 GCF_000741045.1 Vigna radiata var. radiata
ATCTCTTTTCATTTTGTAAAAGGAAAAATAGTAACAGTCAGAAAGACACACATAGTACTTAACATAGGTCATGACAGCATCTAATAATACATTGCCTTTAATTCCCATCAACACCCTTCTCAACTTCTCACTCACTGTTTCCCTTCATTTACTAATTCTAATCATATCAAAAATACTATTCTTATTACTTTCATAGCTTCTTCTGGTAAACAAAATAATCTAAAAGTGATATATTGTGTTCTCTCGTGTGACTATATAAGTTTCATTTTATTGTTTTGGTCATTTTAGATACTCATAAAGATATCACTAAGGTCTATTATATCAATAAGAACAACCAGAGACATGTATGCGGAGGCAATTAGGGGATTGGTTTGGGAGTTATCTAGCAACATTCATAACTGGCAAGGGATGAGCGATCTGTCCTACTAGTGAAATGACACAACCAAAGGGAAGAGAGGAAGATACATTGGCTTCTGCAACACTAATTTCTAGTTTTTAGTTCCAGTGACTTCAGCAGCAGTATCATAGACTTTTAGTTCCAGTGTCCTACCGAAGTACTTTGGCATGGTTGACAACCACATAAATGTTGTTTAAAAATCTAAATAGAAAGCTCAGACGGACATCCACAATGACAACGGTCAAGAATTTTTAAGGAACTCAGGGAAACTTAGAATGGCTCTAAACAACGGTCAAACCTAATCGAGATTTAGTAACCCAAACCAAGTTTCAAAAGCAATCTACCCCAAATCCAATACTCATGAACCACAGAAACCTTACACCAAACCAATCAAGCATCGTACACGATACCCAAGTAGAACCAATTAAATAGGTTTGAGTATTTTTCAAATTACCAAAAGTAGGCTAGGTTCAGCTTCAATGCAATTCCTAATTCAATGCAAGAGACGAGGGCAAAGGGCGAAATCCAGCAGTGAATGGTGGAGAAGAGCGGAGGCGAATCCAAGCAGGGCAAGTGCCCTGCAGCTCGAACCCTAGGGGTTGAGCAACAAGGAAGTGCTTGCGGTGGCTACTTCAGACGCGCGACAGTGGTGGCCACACGCGGAAAGTGTATGCTATGTGTGCGTGATGATGGAAAGAAGCGACGAAGAGCCAACGGAGCAAAGCTTATGAGTGAAGAGAGACGCAAGGGGTTTACAGACGAAGAAGAGAGGGAAAGTGAAATGAAATTAGAGAAAGGGAAATGTGAGTAGGGAGGAAGAGATATTATAACTGGTTTCTGAAATTCCGTTATAATACATAAAGAAATTTTTCTACTTATTTACAAGTTTGCCACCGCGTTTCATATTATAACTGATTTATAAAACTACGTTATAATATGTCTTATTATTATTACGATTTTTCCACCGGTCAACCTATTATAACGTATAATATTTATACGTTATAATTGGTCCGTTATAAAAGGACCTTTTTCCACTAATGTGAGTCAGTCATCTTACTTGCAATCATCAAACTGATGTTTATTTTCAATGTTTTGTGAAAATTGAGGAATGTCATGGATTCGAGGTCTAATGTCAGATATGATTATATGTTTGACTCTTTCTTTCTAGACATTAATGTACACGTGCTTGAATTCACTGGCAAGGGAAAAACAAAAGAGGTTTATGAGGGTTTCGAAGGGAATTGGATAGTCGTATGGACACTACAAACCCCAAAGGAGATGTAATATGTGAGTGTCAAGACAAAACATGAGATACCAAAAGTTGCCCCGGTTTGCTGTTTGGGAAATTGAGCTAGGGTTTGGATCCATGAAAATTAGGGTGAAAATTCAAAGGAGATCCGTAAGGCTGCCCCAGTCTCGAGATTATGGGTTGATGAATTTTAGGGCGAAGACGCATGGTGAAATCCACAAAGCTACCCCAATTTTTTCTTTGGCATAGGGTTTTGTTTGGAAGAAGTGGTGGGCATGAAAAGGATCGGCTAACAAGGTTGGCCCCAATTGGTTTGATTTTTTTTTGCTTCTGGCTAGTTGATAGGGAGATTTCTTCTTTTGTTGTTTTTCAACTTTTTTTTTACGACACATTGAAAGTCACTTCGCCTTAACACAAAATTAAGCTTTATGAAAATTTGAGCAATCATTATCCAATCTGTGTGGGCTTTACTAGGCTTGTAACGTGGCTAGGGGCTAAAAGGTATTAGAAGAAAGGGTATAAAGGCCCAAATAAATGCTTGTCGGTTATTACTTCTTGAAACAAGAGTTATCATCTAGGCATTGCATCAACCTTTTGACTTTTGAACACTTTGCTTTTTTCTAAAACTTTGACTTTTATTCTTTTTGCTCAACATCACTTCGTGATTGATTTGTTTTGTTCTTTTTTGTTTTGTTCACTCTTGTTGATGAATCTTTTTCGTATAATCATTGAGTGCTCTTCATGAGTTGACTCCTACTTGATGATAACCCTTGCTTGGGGATAATTTTGAAAAAGAAATTATTTTTGGCTCAAACGGGGTGACAATGGATATATTTTTTTTTGTTTTTAGGTAAAGACAAGAAGGCCACACAACATTTTGAACTCTGATTGCTTTATTTTCAAAAGATTAACTTTGTGACTAGATGACTTCAGCATAAATCGTTTTTTTGTTTGTTTTGCTTTTCCTTTTTTAGACCGCCCTTTCAGGTTTTCAATCTAGTGGAATACTTCTTCTTTTTGTTTTTTTTTTGTGTCAATGGATTCAGGGATCGCCCTACTAGCGCAAGCGAGGATAACTTTTGGTCAGGCCAATCTGCCCCAGTGTAAAGATTTACTTTTTACTGAGGGTAGTGACATTGTTTGTTGGGGAAGATCCTTTATTTTGGGAAAGTGGATGGTGTAGATTTTCAAGCAGCACGTGTACAAACATCTAGAAAGGAGACATCAAAATATTATTTTTGAATAAACATTTGACCTCGGAAAAATTTGATATTGTAACCTTTGATTTTGATAATCCTTTTTTCATCTTATTTTATTATTTTTGAAAAATAAGAATTTGACGATTTGCAAGAAGACAAGTGACTCAATATTGCCCCCATTTTTTTTACTTTGTTATTTGCGGCCTTTGTTTTATCCACGACACCCTATTAGGACATGATTTCCAGTAATCCTTGGAGATACATCGTAATGAAAGTTCACATTAAAAAGCATAGATGAAAACACGATATCAATGAGCATAGCCCTTACAACAAGACAAATCAAAACATGAGCAAAGCAACATCAGTATCACTTTTTACAATAACTCATGCTTTCCTATATAGTTCTAGAGTCCTCTTCATTTGTCCATGTCATTTATGGAGACGAACTCACGTCTTGCCACAGTGCTGGATTGACTTTCTTCAAACTTTAAACATCCTGAATCGATCAAAGCTTTCACTTTATGCTTTAGAGCCTTGCATGGTTCTGTTGAATGTCCACATGCTCCCTCATGATAATCACACCTGGCATTTATGTCATAGTCCTTTGGGTATGGAGGTCGTACAGGCCTGGTAGGACAAACCTTTATGAGATTATTGCGGAGAAGATCTGACAGTAGCTTTGTATAGGTCATAGGGATAGGGGTGAAATTGACAAAATTTCCTTCTTGAGTCTTTCTCGGATAAGCGCCTTGACCTGCATTCGGATTCAAACCCGCGTTTGCCCCAGCCCTCAAGGGTTAAGTTGGGATATGCTGCGGTGGATAATACCCTTGTTGAGGCCTAGTTTGATGAGCAAACGAGGCGTTAGCAGCGTATGGTTGATGATTATGAGTGGGAGCTTGGCCTCTCCACACAGGCGTTACCGATGCTGCATGCACGTCTCCTTCCTTCTTCTTTCCTAGATTACCATATGCAATTTTCCCGTTTTTTAAACCGATTTCTATCCTTTCACCAATTATGATGATATCGGCGAAATTGACGGACACATTCCCAACCATATGTTCATAAAATGGTGGTTGGAGCGTATTTACAAACATTGCCACCATCTCTTTGTCAAACAAAGGTGGCTCCACTTGTGCGGCTAACTCTCTCCATCGTTGAGCATATTCCTTGAAAGTTTCATTGTCTTTCTTTGCCATATTTTCCAGCTGCAGGCGGTCTGGTGCAACATGCGTGTTGTATACGTACTGTTTCACAAAGGCGTCAGCTAGATCCGCCCAGCAACGGATTTAAGATAGCTCTAAGTGGGTATACCAGTTCAATGCCACCCCAGCCAAGCTGTCTTGGAAAACGTGGATGAGTAGTTGGTCATCGTAGGCATATGCAGCCATTTTTCTACAATACATGGTAAGATGACTTTTAGGGCATGTACTACCCTTGTACTTCTCAAACTCGGGCACTTTGAACTTATGTGGTATTTTCACACCAGGAACCAAGCTCAATCTTGCGACATCGCCGAATCCATAGCTTTCGACTCCTTTTATGGCCCTCAACCTTTCTTCCAGAATTTCCAGCTTATTTTTAGCTCCAATGAAGCTACCGACCGATCCCCCCAATCACTGTGGTGTGCGGCGCGGCCCCGACTGAAGAGTCCTCCTTAGCAACCGCGTGTGGCATTACAGTCACCCGCGTTCCTTCAACTACGGTCGTCTCATTAATTGCTACACCTGCCATGGGTGCCGACACTGAGACAGGTCCCTGAGTGTCGATTGGCGGTATATTAACAATGGTGGGAAGTGAGAATGAAGTGTGCTCAGTTTCTGAGTACTCTCCTACAGGAGGAGTGTAACCCGGGGGTAATCCATATAGTGGGAAAGGAATCGATTGGCTTACAGTGTTGAATATCGGGGGGTAAAAGTGGGCATTCCCCTCAACCTGTGCAGACGAAGACTCTCTAGTAGTCTTCAAGGATTCGAGAGCTGCCAAGATCTGGCCGACCTGGTCTTTCAACTGGCTAACATCAGCTTTGAGGGATTCATGCGACTCCTCCCAAATTTCCATGGCTCTTGAATTGGCTCGAGTCCTGTAGGGATGTCGTGGAAAATTGGCCGTTGTTTTCCTCACTTGTACTGTTTTATTATTTTTATTAATTTAAATTAGACAAAATATGCTAAACGAAACATGATGCATGCATAATATGAAAATGCAATGCCATTATTTATTTTTTAAAAGAATAAACAGTGTAAGGGTAATAGGAACACATACTTCTCCCTTTGTGCTCTAAGAAAGGTTCGATGCTTTGAGTTCAAGGTCATATATATGCAATCTCACCAGGATGGTTCCCTAAACCTAAAGATCAAAAGTCACTAGAGCTATGGCCCCCTTCATAGCATTTCCACAACAGTCGAGTAATCAACTAGATGCGGAGACACAAGTGAAGAGGACAGACTCTAGCTGGAGTTCTCACGATAGCCAGACAGGAAGTACATCCCAGAGTGACACCGCTACACAACTCCTCTAATTCTATGTTACACTCAGACCCGGTTATAGAGCCTCACTCAAAAGATGCACAAAGTGTGTGTGTGTGAAGGGAGAATGCAATACACCCAAACCCTCACCTGCAAAGCAACCAGAAAATTTCCAGGTAGATATAAACATGTTTTCTACCCTAGGGTTCAATATACGACAATTATTGCAATTATTTCAAACATCAAACATAGATAAAGAAAAAAGGGAATAAAAAAATAAAGCAAAACCACATTGAATTTGCGCATCTAATTAAATGGCCTGACTCTCAAAGTCCCCAGTGGAGTCGCCATCTGTCGCAACCGGTGTCGCGACGGGATGACGATCCAAAAAGAAAACAGGTTTTGAAAATGTTTTGGTGTCGCCACCATACACTAGTAGAAAAATAGCTTTTTATGACGGGTAAAATTGACTTATTATGACGGATGACCTGGCGTTATAGTTCTGGGTGTCATAATAAGTCTGGGCATTTTATGACAAACAGAAAAGTCCATCATAATAGGTCCAGTGTATTATGACGGACTTTCTGTTACCTATTATAATAGGTCCAGTGTATTATAACAGATTTTCACTTATCAGTCATAATATAGCGAATTTATTATAACGCACCTAGATTTACCTATCATAATATATAGTGTTTTATGACGAAGTTTTTTCACCCATCATAATATGTAGAACATATTATGACAAGTAATTGTTCACCTGTCATAATATATACTTTTCATAAATAAGCTTTTATTACATATATTGTTCACCTATCATAAAAACTTTTTTGTAAAAAAAAAATCATTATTACATTTGACATATCTATTCAATTTTCAATTAATTTCCTGTATTATAATTTCATCAATCAATTTATAATCAATATAACATAAAATGAACATATTCAATTAAACTAACATAATGTGAAATCCATTTCAAACATTAA
>NW_014542195.1:51538-68142 GCF_000741045.1 Vigna radiata var. radiata
AATTCACAAGTACCCAATCTGGCCATTCTATTGAACATTATCATCAACACAGAACCAAAGTATTTGCCATCAGCTTAAAAAATCTCATACCTATCAACAACTAACGAGGTAGCACGCCCTGATGCAAAAGATGTGAGAACCTGGTTCAAGAAAGATTCCTTCATTAACTAGTTCAAACTAAATAAAATGCTTTTTTTATCACTATTTTTTTTTTGTTGCAACTTGCGTGTAAAATTAAGATATGAACAGAGAAGTATAAATCAAACAACTTACCGCATTCTTCGCCAAAAACAATGCTGGTACTTTATATTTTTCAAACATAAGTTCTGCTGCCCTGATGCAGAAAGAAAAGAATTATAAAAATGAAAATCTAAAAATNGAATAATTGAACCAAACTTTATTACCGAACATGAAATAACATAATAGTGTAAAGAACTAAAAGCCTAAAAACCAAAAACTGAAATGAGAGGGGGATGTTTTTATCANAATACCTTTCTCTCTGTTCTTGAGTGTTGGAACATTGTTCGGCAAGTAGCATTGGACGCTCTTTAGGATCAACTAAGAGGCATTCCCTGAAAAAAACAGTCACAGTGAATAGTAGAATAAAACATAAAAAGAGAAAAATAAAGTAACAGCAATGCATTAGAGAACAATACTTGACACATGGAAAAACAACATCACACATAAACTCGAATTGGTAAACATAAAGGAGATTAGTATAACATGTGACCTAGCATAAATAACAGTTTATCTCAATCACACATATCCCCTCTTTACTCTTTACATACTAGAGTTGACAAATTCTTGGGACCACCACATATAATAAAAACCATCACAAGATTCCAAAGTAAGAACCTTGGCAATCAACAACTACATGCGATATGTAAAGAAAATAATGATCCTGTATACCACCCAAAAGAAGAGAAGAAAATAATGATCTTTCATTCCAGATTATACAATTTTTCAGTATTCAGAAACAACCTCAAAGCATGATCCCATATGTTGTCAACAATATTCCAGTCAACAATAACTCCATTCTTCAATGGTGAGAGCAGCTGAACAGTATATCAGATAAATTACCGAAAAAAAAAACATAATTAGTACAAAACTGAGTTAATTAAAGCCTAATTTAGCAAATATTTCAAATACCTCCATATAGTCTCGACGGTATCCCAAAGACTGAGATCCTATATAAAGTTTACATTTTTCCTTGGTTCTGTCAGATTCATGATTTTTTTTATTGATCTGTAAATCCACAGCAGATCCAGATGACACTCCAGCATGAACAGGTCCATCAATGTCCATTTGATCAATTGCACCAACAACCTAAATAATCAATCACTACATGTAACTATATATTTCCTATAAATTTTACAGATATCCCTTACAAAAATTTGTCATGCATTCTCCAACAGTATTATTTAAGATCAAGCACCAATAGTTATCTATTCACTACGTGAATGGATTTCGTTCCAATAAAGTAAATGTAAACTAGGTATTATCTAGAGAAAATCAATGATATGTTGTCAACACATGCATGATTTGTTATTCATATGCATGCATTGATTATTGATTATACCATAAAGTACTGAAATTAGGTCATGTTAACTATTACAGGACAAAAATCCAGAGCATAACTGAAAATGAATAATAGTGTAAAATTAATATAACTGCTCAAAACATGGACAACTCAATATATAATCTCATCCTCAATAGTCATGCGTGTCAACTCAATCCCCAAAAATTTTGCATATAAAAATTCAGTCCCATAAATTATACATTCTATGAAATTAATCCTCGCTAAGGTGTGTAAGGCTTGAGAAACCTTCAATATATAAAATAAATATTAATAAGACGCACTCAAGATTAAAAAAACACAGGAGGAATGCAAGAATTTTCGGAAGTTTAGGTGAGTGAATGTTGCATAAGCTTAAAACAGATGAGCATTTCAATTTCTATTTGATGGAAAAAGAGCAAGAATAGAAGGTTTGCTAAGAGTGTAGGTCACAGTTGAAAGAGACACTTACAGAGGGGAAAACGNCCTTGGGAGCATCTTCGCCAGCATAACCGGCTTTGCATGTATGCGAACCNAGGTCTATTACTATGGCTGATACTTCGTCTGTGAATTACGAACAAAAAGAAAACAAAAAGATTAAAATGACAACGAAAATCAGAGATTACGAAAGTTGAAAAGGAGATAGGAANGAAAAGAGTGAACACTGACCACCGCCATACATGACTGGGTGTGGATTGAGTAAGAGAAAGTAGCAATTGAAGGGTTTAGACGAGATAGAGTGCAAAGAAAGAACAGTGAGAAGGAAATGAAAAAGAATGAAGAGAGAATGGCGGGTTTTTGGGATTCAATCCATGCCACCTCTTGGGTTGGGCCCTTCAGATCTGTACCAACAAACAAACTACGTGTTCACATGTTATGACAACATTTTATTTTCAAAGTTGTTGTTGCGATTAAATAAATTGAAAACAATTGTTAAAGTTTGTTATAGTTATTAAACTATATACATATAAAAAATTATACTAAACTCAAAGCATCAGAAGGGAGGAGTATCACGAAGAGTGGGAGAGGAGAAGATATTATAACGGATTTCTAAAACTTCGTTATAATAGTCTATGAACTTAGTTACAAGATTATCATTGTGTTTCATATTATAATGGATTTAGAAAAATACGTTATAATAGATCTTACACTTATTTACAAGTTTGCCATTACGTATCATATTATAACTGATTTACAAAACTACGTTATAATATCAACCTATTATAACGGATAATTTTTATCCGTTATAATACAGTCTGTTATAAAAAGCTCTTATTCTACTAGTGATAGTTTATTCTGGAAAACTACAGAAAAACCATAAAATGATAAGACTTGGTCTACAAAAACCAGATTCCAGGTTCAGGAGTCGGTTACGTGTAAGGAAGGTATTAGCATCCTACAACGCCTGCCTTAAGGCAGTACCTTTAATTAAATACGCGAATGTGGTTTTCAAAATGTTTAAGTATTCCCAAAAATATATTTTAAAGAAACAAAATATTTTTTTTTTGTATTTTTGTGCATGACAAGGATTGACCTTGCTCCTACGTATTCTCAAGATGAGAAATTCGGGTTACGTAGTTCTAGGCTGAGAGAATGTTTGTTATTTGAAAATATTTATTTCGGTATTTGATATAAAAAAAAAGGGATAAGGTTCTTAGCACGAGGAAGATGCGTGCGATCACACACGTGCTTAAACCTTTAAAATATATTTTATTTTTTTTTATAGAAAGGGAAAAGGTCTTAGCACGAGGACGATGCGTGCGATCACACACGTGCTTAAACCTTTAAAACATTTTTATTTTATTTTATAAAAAGGGAAAAGGTCTTAGCATGAGGACAATGCGTGCGATCACACACGTGCTTAAACCTTTAAAACATTTTTATTTTATTTTATAAAAAGGGAAAAGGTATTAGCATGAGGACAATGCATGCGATCACACACGTGCTTAAACCTTTAAATTATATTTTTTATTATTTATATTAGAGGAAAGAATAAGAGTTTTTAGCACAAGGACGATGCGAGCGATCACACATGTGCCTAAACCTTTAAAACATTTTTTATTTATTTTTAGAAAAAGAGAAAAAAAGTTTTACACAAGGACGATGCGTGCGATCACACATGTACTTTAACCTTTAAAATAATCAAGAACCATTTTTGATTTTATCATTTTTATATTTTGTAATTTTATAAATTTTGTCTAATTTATTATATGAAAATAATTTTTACGTACGTGTTTACATGAAAATAATATTTACGTACGTGTTTGAAACAAGATTATAAAAAAATAATTGTAATTACATAATGGTTTTACATTAAGTACTTGAAATAATAAAAAATACTTGCACATGCATCTCCTTTAAAAAAAGTCTAATTTAGAAAGTAAGTGAAAACTATATCTAGCACTAAGTGTTAAAAAAATTTAAAACTATTTTTTTTAGTTTTGTGGTTTTACTCTTTTTTTTAATTCATATAAATAAATACATATAAAGGAAAACTACCAAAAAGGAAAAAAATTGACACACACGCACACAAAGGAAAAGTAAAAAGCAAAAAAATTGACAAATAAGAAAATAAGGAAACAACTCACTGACACATGACAATTCTTACTTCTTGGAGCTTCGTTCACTATTATTCGCCTCGTACCTCAGATGTTTCCTCTTCCCTGTGTGGTTGGCTTTTTTTCGTCTCTTGCTCTTCTTAAAAAACGTTTCTTCCCTCAAAAGCTCTCCTTCTCCTTTTTATCTGTTCCCTTATGTTCTCTTCTCGAAATTGATTTTTTTTTCTCCTCTTTTTCTCTTCGAGGTGCATATTTATATATACACATTGTAATATTATTGTGATATTGCCTTAATGACGAACTAATTGACATTTAACATAATAGGGAAAGAAATGGTCTAATAAATCAAATTATAATAATTGTCAGAAAATTGTCCATTAAAAGGAAATCATATTTTTCTTGAAACTGAATGCAACAATCAATATATTATATTTTAATTATTGCTTGTAATTATTGCCATAATGCTGATTCAAATTATTACCAAATAAAACAAAATTTCAAAAATATTCTAAAGTGATCTGTCATGCATTATTATTAATGACTTGTGGGCATTTTTCCAAGAAAATCAAATTTTTTTCTTTTCATTTTTTCACGTGCACCCCCCTTTTTTCCTTTTTTCCTTTTTTCCTTCCTTCTTTTTTCCTTTTGTTTTTTCTTTTTATCATTTTTTCATTTTCTCTTTTCCTTTTTCCTTTTATTTTTCCTTTTTTTTGTTTGCAATTATTTTTCTTTTCTTTTTTTCTTTATTTTTTTTTCTTTTCTTTTTTTTTTCTTTTTTTAAAAGGCTAAACAAAATGGTAAAATAGAATAAAAATAAGATAAAAGTAAAAAAGACAAGTTCTATTATTTAGTCATCGGGACGAAATTGGGTGTTGACAGATCTCCCTCGTGACTGCTCCAAATTATTGGAGTTATCTCTTTCTCTCTCTCTGAAATTCAGAAATTTTGTGCCTTAGATTTTTCCTTTTTTGAAGAAAAGGCTAAAAATAAAATCTGATATGCATAGGTAGAAGTTAAAACCAAGGTCATTGAATGATGTGTCTCTGATATGCAAAGTAATGTAAGAAAAGAAAAACCTTATCCTAAAAGTAGTAAGGCAAAGAGGTTGATGGCTAATACGGTGTTCAAGGTATTGAACTTAGGGTGCTACGAATGTTTTCTTTACTGCTGTGAAGGCTATTCTTCATAGTTTTTCAATTCCTTGGAATATGAGGAATCGTGATTCCATTTATGAAAATGCATACAATTTAATCTCTTTTAGCCTAAATCACTTGACTAAAGAAGCCTTTGATACAACAAATTTAAGCAACAAATGAAACTAGAAGTAGTTGTAGACTTTTGTAGGAATGGTCTCTCTCTCTACTCTGACAGCCCCTCCAAATCACAAATTCTACTCACACTTCACTTTCTAAAAGGTTACCTTACTTGGAATAGGTATCTAGAACTAATCTGCACCACAAGAACTTCATAGCATCACAATTTACTATTTGGTTAACACCAAATCTGATAGGTTCTTAATCAAGAACCTATGAAACACACACTTCAAAACTCACACACAACCCATAGGTATACTGAATAGCCTCTGTTATTCAATATCAATCAATGGATACAGAATGTAGAGAGCTTAACCTCCCCCNATCAGGACCACAAGTTCCTGACAAAACAAATGAATTCACTAACTACCCTCCAATTACAACTAATNCCCCTTTATATACATGATCCCCTCAACCGACCCTCCTAACTGCCTTGGTAGTTAGGTTGTGTAACTNCTTTTCTCCTACTATATACAAGTAGAGGCCTAACAATACCACCCTGCTCCGAAACAACCTTGTCCTCAAGGTTGAAGTCAGGGTACTGTTCCTGAACAGTTGCCCGATCTTCCTAAATTGCTCCTTCTCGACCCCCTTCTTGCCACTCGATCAACACCTGCGGTATTGCATCTTCCCCACTCTGCCTCTGCCTCTTTTCCAAGACCCTCACTGGCCAAAACATGGGCCCTTCTGCCTGTAATTCAACTGTCAATTCCCTCCAATCTCAGCCAATGTTGAAGAAGAAATACCAAACAACGAGTTCTTCTGCATAGGTTCTAAAGAGAACCTTCCAAGGAACTTAGCCACGCAGCCACCATGGGGACCAAAGTTATTTTTCAGACAATTGTTGATGTACATGCAAATAACAAAAACAACAATGTTAGCAACCCCAAACATTGGAACCAGCCATGATGTCCAATGGGTATCAGCTTCGTAAAGATTAAAAGACTCATGCTCAGTGTGGTTTTCCTCTGTTTTGTTGTTCTTGGTTCTCCCACCACCTGTCTCAAGCTCTCTTCTGACCTTAATTATTTTTCTCTCGATCAAACCCAGTTTCCATGTCTCAAATTTTTTCCTGTAATGATGCTTTATATCACAAAGTGGAGGCAAACTTTCTCTCTCCCGAAACAGAAGGTAGTGTGCCTGCAGCACTACTCTGAGCCCCACTTTCTGCCCCTCTGTCAACTCACCAGTCCACTCACCGCATGCCTCCTGCTCCACTACGTCCACATTCCACACTAAAACCCATGACCCAACACCCGCCATTTTCAACAATGCCTTTGGTTTCCCCAACTGTCTAGATGAACCTGTGTCTCCCCTTATATTGACCTTCTCGCCCTTTACGACATACTTCATAGACCTCTCCTTCCAATTGATAACCATTTCTCCTAACTTTGCCAACCATGCAATACTCAGGACGACATCTACTCCTCCTAGCTCAAACACATAAAATTCCTACTCAACGGTGGTATTCCCCAAACGTATCCTCACTCTGTCGCAACGTTCGCTCGTCGTTCTTCTGTGTCCATCATTGAGGCTCACGGTGTATTGGAACGTCTCGGTCACCGGCAGCTTCAATTCTTCCACCACCCTCCGACTGATGAAATTGTGGCTGGCCCCAGCGTCAATGAGGACCACCACCTTCCGTTCTCCGATTACTCTTGTCAGTTTCATGGTTTTTGGAGGTGTCAGCCCCTACACCGAACACGTCGACAGCTCCATCGGTTTCGCTTCCTTGACTGGGTATTCGGTCGACTCTTCCTCCTTATCCTCCGTCAGAAGCAGAACGTGTAAACTCTTCTCCAAACACCGATGGCCTGGTGCAAACGGACCCTGCACCGAAAGTAGCAGCCTTCTTCCCGTCTTTTCATAAATTCTGGGTAAGGTAAATTCCTCACCGTTCGGTTTCTGTTGTCCTGATTGTTCGGTCTGTGACTGGCCTCCCCATTCATACCGTTCGGTCCTGCTTCACTCACTAATCCACACCTTCAACTCTGTTCGGTCGACTCGTAGCTAGTCGACTATTCTCGTTTCTTGTCACAGCCCCGATCGCTCGTCCCCATGGTTGCAGACCCTTCATCACATTACAACCTCCTTCTCGCGCTTTGATAATTGCATCCTCTACGTCTCTAGTGATCCTAATCGCCCCCTCCAATTCCTTCGGATCTTGGATGCAAACTTGGCCCTTAATTTCTTCCTTCAACCCAGCCAAGAAAAACCCTAACGTCAACTCCTCTGTTAGGACTTGCGTCTGTCCGGACTTGTGTCTGTCCCAGCAATATCTCGAAACTCCTGATGAATTCCTCCACAAACCCTTCTTGATGTAAGGTCGCTAGCTGCTCGTACACCGTGCCCCGAAAACCTCCTCCAAAACGATTGATCAAAGATGCCTTTAATCCTGTCCAAGACCGGTTCTGATTGTGTGCGAGCTCAACTATCGCACTACCCTCCATGTTGATATGCGTGAACTCAACTTTATCTTCTTCTGCTACTTTCTGAATGTCGAAGAAGCGCTCTGCCTGATTGATCCAACTGAGTGGCTCTTGCCCATCAAACCTAGGTAAGTCTACCTTCTTCCACCACTTCTGCTGCATTCCACCATTGTTGCGACACTCTTGTTTGTCATTCACTGAGTTACTTCCCCTGTCTGATCCTCCTTCTTGATTATTCTGGCCTCCGCCCATCATCCTCATCATTTGTTGCAGGGCACGTCTTATGGACATCGTTTCTTCTTTAATTCCCTCTACCGTTATCTCCAAGTTATCTAATCTCTCCTCCGATTATCCGTCCATCGCTGATTTCTCGCTCCTCTCAATTCGACAAGTTAGACCAAACGATAGGTTCTTAATCAAGAACCTATGAAAAACACACTTCAAAACTCACACACAACCCAAAGGTATACTGAATAACCTCTGTTATTCAATAGCAATCAATGGATACAGAATGTAGAGAGCTTAACCTCCCCCAATCAGGACCACAAGTTCCTGACAAAACAAATGAATTCACTAACTACCCTCCAATTACAACTAATCCCCCTTTATATACATGATCCCCTCAACCGACCCTCCTAACTGCCTTGGTAGTTAGGTTGTGTAACTTCTTTTCTCCTACTATATACAAGTAGAGGGCTAACAAAATCAGATTCCAAAACAGCACCAGAAAACAACATTTGACAGCACCAATTTCAACAACAATATCTTACGTGATGCTTGGGGAAGTTTCATTGTGCCTTTGACTTTCTGTTGTTATTTTATAGTTTCTGTTCTACTTTAAGCATATGGTTGCCTCAAGCTTTTGAGTTTACGCATGATTCTTCAAGAAAAGTCATGTCCCCAAAACAAAAAATAAGAAAGAAAACTACATTTAGAACTACTCAAAATTTAATTTTTCAAAGTAGTTCACGATGATGCAAGTAATTGAAACTTACTTCTGCTTGCAAGGTGAAAGTATAGGGTAGGGGAATTAAACCAATACATCATAAAGTGATAAACTTAAAAAATGGAGACAAAATATAGTTGATCTAAACATAACTAACCATTTTAGTTTAGATCAGTGAAAACAAGGCCTTTTTTCATGCATCCTATGTAAGTTTGAGGGTGAGATTGCTCTTTTGTCAGTAATAATGAAACACGGACACTCAAACGTGGGTTACCAATAACTAGTTATTGCTTTTAGGTTTAGAAGCATTATAGTTAGTGCTAGCTAAAAATCAAATGTGTGCATGAGAGTCTCAACAGAAACTTTTCATTAATTAAGCGTAAAACATTGAGGAAAACTATTCTAAGCAAATCAAATGAATTTCAATGAAAAATTTCAAAATGAATTTTCTGATAAATTGATGGGTGTTGCTCCCTCCACCTCCCCAAGTGGGTCTTGCACCTCCCCACTATTTTAATTTATTTCAAAAATATTCTACACCTCCCACTATTTTCTTCTATTCCAAAAATACCCTACACCTCCCCACTATCCTTAACCATCTTTCTCTTTCTCTCTCTACATTAATGGAGCATTTACACATGGCTCATTAATGAAGCATTTACATGACTCAAATTTGAACTTGTGATATCTTTTCTTAAATAAGTTTGATTCAATCTTATTTTCGCTGTTGAATATATTTTTTTCTTTTCAAATTACTTAATAAATGGTAAAATTTTGTTCTAAATTTCTAGAAAAATGTTTATATATATGTGTGTTTTTATTTACATATAATATCTATAAGGGTTAAATATGTTTTTCATCCCTATACTTTGGGGCGATTTTGATTTTAGTCCCTCTTTCAAATTATAGGATAGGGTTAAATATGTTTACCAAATGTTTTTAACTTTATTTGCTGTTTCAAACACGTTTCTCAGTTAACATTGAAGCAAAAATGTGTCAAACAGTGTAAACAATCCAAATGCTATAATGAAACGTGCTTGAAGCAGCAAATAAAGTTAAAAAAATTTGGTAAAAATGACTAAAACCAGAGTTTTCTAAAGTTGAAGGACTAAATTGTACCTTAGTTTGAAAGAGGGACTAAAACCAAAATCGCCCCAAAGTATAGGGACTAAAAACATATTTAACCCTATCCTATAATTTTTAACATTATATTATGTTTTAACTCACGGACATGTTTGACTCAAATAAGTTGAATAAAATATTTAATTTATTAGATAAATAATATAAAAATATTATTAAATACTTAAAATATAAAAAAAAGTATTTGTTAAAGATTTAAAATTTATTTAGTTCTTTTGTCATTATAAAGTTAGTATATAATAATAATAATAATAATATATCATTATTTACTATTATTATTATTATGTTTATTATTTTGTATTTGCATCTAACTTTTAATTTTATAAAATGAAAATAGTGGAAGTACTAATATTGAAGTTTCCTCTAAATTTTATATTTTGTAATATATCACAAATTCAAATGTGAACCATGTGAATGCTTCATTAATGTAGAGAGAGAAAGAGAAAGATTATTAAGGATACTGAGTAGGTATAGGATATTTTTGGAATAAAATAAAATAATGGAGATCTGTAGAATATTTTTGAAATAAATAAAAATAATGAGGAAATGAAGGAACACTTGGAGAGGTGGAAGTAACAACATCCTAAACTACTGATTGATGTTTCAGCCCATTTAGCTTGACCCATTTCAAATATAACGTGTGCAGACAAAAACCCACTTTATAAAACAAACTTTATTTTAATTTAATCCCTCAACTTTCCAACATTAATGTCCATTGTTTTCGTGAATTTTCAAATATACTACTTGTTCCTTATATTTTAATAAAATTTACAAGATGGCCGCATTCCATCACTTAAAGAAGGTTGAAGCACATGCACAATTAAATGCAACTACACAAAGCATAAAACACTCTGTATATATTACGAATGCAATTAAGAAATACAAAATAAGTCATATGATCCTTGAATTTTTAATATCAATTTACAAAATATCAAGTTTTAATATCAATTTTTTCTTGAGAGCTTCAAATGCACTTAAAGGCTTGTGGCATAGGATAACGTCTCCCAAAATATTAATTGTATAAAACTTTAAATTAAGATTGCTGACATTTTTAAATCTAGATCATCAAATAAATTATTTAAACTATAAATTTATGACATTTTTAATTAAAACACCCCAAATAAAAAAATATAATATCACCACCGGAATTATTGATAACAATTAACACCTTCTTATTATATGGGATAACTCTTCCCAATCAAAAACTCTCATTTCTCCTGTTCTTGTCATAAATTTGACTGATATAAAGGTAGTTGCTTTTACAAATAATAATGGATGGGAATTGGATAAATTTGATACGCACAACAAATGAATATGAGAGTGGAGTAGAACAATTTCTTGAATTTGTAAAGATGAATGTTCTTAACAATAACGGAAGATTCTATTGTCCATGTGTTAATTGTTTGAATAAGCGAAAACTATCAACTGAAGTTATTCGATAACATGTTTTATGTGGTGGATTCCTAAAGAGCTACACAAAGTGGACATGGCATGGTGAATTAATAGACATGCCAAGTGTAAGTGACTCTCAAGTAGAAGCAGAAGAAGTTGATTTAGAGATGGGTGATCGGTTAGAGGACATGATATGTGATGTCGGACATGATTCCTTCCAACGTGCTCATATGTATGATAGCTTGTGTAGTGATGCAGAAAAACCTTTATATACAGAATGCACTAAGTATACTCGATTGTCATCTGTGTTAAAATTGTTCAATGTGAAAGCAAGAAATGGGTGGACTGATAAAAGCTTCATAGAGTTGCTTGAGTTGTTGAGTGACATGCTTCCTGAAGGTAACACATTGCCAACACAAAATTATGATGCGAAGAAGATTGTGTCCCACGGGTATGGAGTATAAAAAACTTCATGCATGCCCAAATGATTGTATTTTGTACAAGAGTGAGTTTTCCAAGTTACATCAATGTCCACAATGTGAGGTATCACTTCAATAACCGCCACAACAAACAATTGTAACCTTTTGTAAGTTTTTAAATATGTATACCAGGTTGAAACACAATGACACAAAGATATGAATGAATCACTTCAACCACCGCCACAACAAACAATTCTAGAATAACTTGGTGTATTGGCAGTGAAGATCTCCCTTTCTCCTATAGGGTTAAAAATGTCCATCACAAACAGGACATCGTCACTCTCTTTCTTCATATGTCAGAAGGATATTTTGAAATTCTCTCTGGCATTGTTGGGGCAAATCCGTAAGTGTACCCAGTCGCACAAGTAATATAAAATGGTAAGACCAAGTATCGTATCCCAGAGGACTCTCGGCACTGAACAGTTGTGTGAAAACAAGATTAATTAAGACTTAAAAATAAAAAGAGATCATGGTTTGTTTTGCAAAGAAAATAAAATAAAGCAAAGTAAAAGTGATCAATGGCAAAAGAGCACAGAGATGAATGAAGATTGATTAATATGAGATGAATATGTTGTTGGGGTTAGACTTCACCAAGTTCCCTCTCATGTATATAAGAATTCTTCTTTATTCATTAATGCTAACTTCCCTCACTGAAACACTTAAACCCGATCCCTCGGTCAATAAGCCTGTCCCTAATTACTTGTTCATACAATTCCTAGCATTCCTGGAAAAAGGATGTGAAGATCAAGAGGTTAAGACGACTAAGACTCATACCCTCATCCTTGAGCAATATAAACCTTAGGAGTAATTTATCAAGGACTTGAATTGCAAGGAACCTGCCAGCACTCATGCAACTCACAAATCATGCTATTGTATAAGCAAGCAATAACAACAAATAAATTACTCTAACAATTAATGAAATAAAGCATATAAAATTAAGAACAAATTCAAATACATGAGAGTTCACAAGGTTACATCATTCCCCAACAACAAATAGAGTTTAGTTCCCCATAAACATGGTGGAACCCAATGAACAATGGAAGAAAGAAAGAATGAAAATTCTAAGAATTTGGCTAGGAGTGTATTGCTATGCTTGCTTCTGCCAGGGATGCAAAACCTATAGCCCCAGGGTCCCTTAAATAATGCCAAAAGAGTCCCAGATTGCGGCCCGGTCCAAAAGAATCAAATCAGAGCAGAAACAGGGCTCGATACACGTCATATCTCGCTCAAGTGTCGTAGGGAGCTCGCCCGGGCGTGAATTGAGGGTTCTGTAAGGCTTGGGCGCCAGTTTTGGATGCTTGGGCTATGAACGTCTATCGCCTGGGTGCCGGGTCCGTCGCCCAGGCGACCAGCGGTGATTTCTTCTCGCAAATGTTGTGCTTCTGTCGCCTGGTGCTCGCCTGGGCTTCTGGTTTTCTCCCTTCTTGGTGCCTTTTTGACCCCTTTTGATCTCCAACTTCATGGCTTTTCACTTCTTCTTCCATTATTGCTTCAATTTCTGTTATAACAAGGGGAATTTGTTAGAAAACAGTTAAAATTAACCTCAACTCTCTTATTCACACAATTTACTGAAAACATACGAGTTCAAGCAAGTTTCTAAGTCAAAATGGGTGCTTTTAGTATCAAAATCATATATCAAATAACAATATTTTAATCCGTTATCACAACCCCAAACTTAGAACTTTGCTTGTCCTCAAGCAAACAAAATGCAACTCTGCTTTTTAGAACAATCACTACAATGACTCAACATTTTTCAAAACTTTTTCAAGGCAAGAGATTACTTTCTTCAAGTTCAGCATAAGATCTTAGTCAAGATGTGCAGATGTTTAAATGCATTTAACAAGTACTATCCTTAAGAGTGATCAATCAACCATGCAAAGATGCAATCAGAAATTCAGAGAAATATTCCTCACTAAAGAAAGTGTTTCACTCAGGCACTAAAAAATATATTATTCACGCATTCAAAAGTGTCTCACTCAACTCACATGTGTATGGTGTGGTGTTTCCCTCTATTGTTACAATGTCACACAAATTAATTTTGCTTTCAATTAACCACAATCAAACATATTCACACACAGGTTGTCATCACAAGGGTTTTTCATGGCTTGTAACTTGGTTGGGCTAAGAAGGAAATTGGTTTTTCTGGTCAGCAAAGTTCCTTGAGTTAAGAGAGACATTTATGAATTCTTCTTTTAAGAACAACTCTCTTATCTTTTTCCCAGCCTTCCCTTGCAGTGAGCTCTTTCTTTTTCTTCTTTGAATCTTTCTTGTCTCACCTTTTTCTTCTTCTTTTTCCTTTTTCTACTTTTCTCTTGCTTTTTCTTTCGCTTGCTCACTGCTTAAAGAGGAGGTTTGTGTCCTGGTAACCCCAAACTTGAACCTTTGTCAGTACCTTATGAAATGTTCTCATCTTAACTCAAGGTAAAAAATTTTCAAAAAGGTTTTTTCAAAACTTGTCATGCTCAAGGTTCCAAGGTTAGAACAAATTATTCTCTTTTCAGTGGGCAACAATATTCTGAAGGCCAAAAGAATAAGGGATAACAAAAGATGGCCTTGATCATATGGAACCTACAGGCAAGTAGTTCATTCATAGAAAATGTGGGCAAAATTATTCATGCTTCAAAAGTGACAACAATTATTCTGAAGCTCAAAACTCACACAGGTAAACTCACAAGTTCTCAAATTCAGAAAAACAACATGCTTAGTATTTTAATCAAACTTTATTTCAAGCACCTGTCTCACAAATTTATCATCATGCATCATCTCAACTTCAATCAAACTCTAGAATTTTCAAAAAGCAAGCTTATCACACAAAACAAAGCACAGTTGATCAAAGCAGATAAGTTCATTCAAGCAGAGCACACAAAAATTAAAATATAAGAAAACACACATTAAAACCAAAAATTAAAAAGTAAAGGTTCAGAGCACTGGGTTGCCTCCCAGCAAGCGCTTCTTTAATGTCACTAGCTTGACCCAATAAGTTCATCATCATAGTATCCATCAGTAGATGTTGTTAGTAACATCCATCAGTAGATGTTTAATCACATAGCATCCCTCAGTAGATGCTAATTTTTCTTGTCTTCATTGGTATCCCTCAGTAGACATCAATCTATCTCATCTTCATGGGCATCCATCAGTAAATGCCTAATCACCTAACATCCATCAGTAGATGTCTAGTCACCATCCTTTTCCATAGCAGCATCCAGTAGTAGATGCTCTCTCAAATTCTTCCAGCATCCATCAGTAGATGCAAATCTTTCTCATTAACATCCTTCAGTAGATGTTAATCTTTCTCTTCTTCATCAACATCCATCAATAGACGTTGTCAGTACTACCATCAGAAACAACGCATAACCTAAAAAAAACTCAAACACAAAATCAAATCCAAACCACAAAAAAAAGAAGATAAAATAAAATAAAATAAAAGGAAATAAAATAGAATAAAAATCAAATCAAATAAGATCAAATCAAATCAAATCAAATCAAAATAAAAGAAAATAAAATAAAATCAAATAAAAATAAAATAAAATAAAACAAAATAAAAAAACTCAAGAATTGGGTTCAAGATATTATTTTCTTTTTGTTGAATTTTTTTAGGAACTTAATATAACTAGGAACCCGTTGCAGTGTCCCAATCATAGGAACTTTAATCTCCAATTTCTTGAAGATTTCCATAAAACACTTAAACTGTTTTTCCTTTTTCTTCCTATGATCCTTCTTTGGGTGAGGAAGGGGTTTTTCATATGATTCTTTCTTTTTGCTTTCATCCTTCCCCTCTTTCTTTTTCTCCTTGGGACATTCTTTAGGACAAAAAGGACTTTTCTCAATTTTTTTCTCTTCTCTCTCAACTTCTTCTTTTTCTTCCTCTACATCTCTCTCTTCTTCACTCATACTTTCTTTTTCTTCTCTCTACTTTTTTCTTCTCCTCTTTCTCTTCTTCTTCTTACTCCTCATCGCTCAAACTCTCTTCTTCTTTTATCTCTATTTTTCTCTCATCCTCTCTCTTTTCTTCTTTTTCTCTTTCCTCATCTAGAACTTGGTCACTTTCAATGATAACATCTTTGCATTCCTTATCAGGCTTCTCGTTGTTTGTGATCTCATTCAGCATCTGACTTAGGACCTTGCACTGAGCCCCAAAATTTTGTGATGAGGCCTGAATGTTTTTCCGAAATGAGATAGAGTCCTTCAGGAATTGTTGGAGAGTCTCTTCAAGTTTGTAGTGCTATCAGCTTGTGGTGGACTAGTGAATAGTCCTTCAGCTTGCCCATATTGATTTTGATTTATGCTTAGGTAAGGTTCCTACCAGTAGTTGAAATTATCCTGGTAAAATTGCATCTTGTTTAAAGCATATTGTAATACCTGCACAAAAATTCTAGAGAGAGATTATTATTTTTTTTATATAAAAATGGAAATTGGGGATTGAAAAATAAAAATAAAAATGGAAAACTAAAATTGATGGAATAAAATAAAATAAAATAAAATAAAATAAAATAGAATAAAACAAAGTCAAAATTAATCAAGAATCACACAAATAGAATAGCTTAAACAGTGAGTCCCCGGCAACGGCGGCAAAAACTTGTTGGGGCAAATCGACAAGTGTACCGAGTCGCACAAGTAATATAAAATGGTAAGACAAGTATCGTATCCCAAAGGACTCTCGGCGTTGAACAGTTGTGTAAAAACCAGATTAATTAAGCCTTAAAAATAAAAAGAGATCATGGTTTGTTTTGCAAAGAAAATAAAATAAAGCAAAGTAAAAGTGATCAATGGCAAAAGAGCACAGAGATGAATG
>NW_014542195.1:68617-78475 GCF_000741045.1 Vigna radiata var. radiata
CACAAGGTTACATCATTCCCCAACAACAAATAGAGTTTAGTTCCCCATAAACATGGTGGAACCCAATGAACAATGGAAGAAAGAAAGAATGAAAAGGCTAAGAATTTGGCTAGGAGTGTATTGCTATGCTTGCTTCTGCCAGGGATGCAAAACCTAGAGCCCCAGGGTCCTTTAAATAATGCCAGAAGAGTCCCAGATTGCGGCCCGGTCCAAAAGAATCAAATCAGAGTAGATATAGGGCCCGATCCACCTCAAATCTCGCTCAAGCGTCGTAGGGAGCTCGCCCGGGCATGAATTGAGGGTTCTGTAAGGCTTGGGCGCCAGTTTTGGATGCCTGGGCTACGAAAGTCTGTCGCCCGAACGCCGGGTCCGTCGCCCGGGCAACGAGCGGTGATTTCTTGCAAATTTTGCGCTTTTGTCGCCTGGTGCTCGCCTGGGCTTCGGGCTTTCTCCCTTCTTGGTGCCTTTTTGATCCCTTTTGAGCTCCAACTTCATGGCTTTTCACTTCTTCTTCCATTATTGCTTCAATTTATGTTAAAACAAGGAGAATTTGTTAGAAAACAGTTAAAATTAACCTCAACTCTCTTATTCACACAATTTATTGAAAATATGAGTTCAAGCAAGTTTTTAAGTTAAAAAAGATGCTTTTAGTATCAAAATCATATATCAAATAACGATATTTTAATCTGTTATCAGGCACCGATATATTATGTATATCAGTACTAGAACTTTGGTTGTTGTAAGTAAATTTCTAGATTTATGAAGTTTAAATATATTCAATGTTGTATTCTAACATTATTCATTTTCTCATGAAAAAAAAAACTAGACGATTCTTTGAATATAAAGTGATACAGTGAATTTCATGTGTTTTTTTCTTTTAATTTCTAATGTATTTTTTGTTCTGTTTCAAGATATGTTTATCATGTTCCTAGGTTAATAATATTACTAATATGTTGCTTATCGTGATAAAGTTAAACAAACACAATTTTCATGGTAATTAATATCCTATGTGTATAAAAATATTACATGGATCTAAACTTGATAAATGAAATGAAACATAGAAGGCAACATTCACGTATTAAAAAAACTGTGGTAGAGAGATCTTATTCACAGATAATATTTCCTATTATTTCATGTGATTTTGCAAATAAGTAAGAAGAGATCCAAAAAATGCATGCAAGTATATTATCTTAATGCATCAAAAATCAAGGGATGACACTATTAATCAAATCAATCGTTTGACATTACAATATGGCAAAGGTAAAAAGTTTTATCATTTTACACAAAAATGCGAATTCAGATATTCAGCCCTATACATCAAAATGAAAAAAATTCTTTTAACAACTTTTTTTTAATAATTTTTTTACAACGCATACTTGGTAGTTTGTGATTGGTCCGTTTCAAATATTTTTTTCTAAAAATAAATTCAAACATACTAATAAATTGATGACACATGTCTCATTGTTAAAAAATTGTCAAAAAAAGTTGTTAAAATATCAAAAGTCCATAAAAATAACTCTTGTAGCTCTTTTTTTAAGGTGATGCTCTTCTTATCCTTTTGTACAATGGCAGAACACATGTATGGAAACAACAAAATTATTCAAGAAAATGTATTTTTAATAATTTTTTTGAGAACTTTTTTACAATCACTTATGTGAAAACTTGTGATTGATCCGTTTCAAATATACGAATTAATACAGTAATGACACATAATTTGTTGTCAAAAAATTGTTAATTTTTTTTGATAAATATCATAATCCAATTATTAAAGCAACAAAATCTATGCATTCTTCATACTCTATCAGATGAACGACATGCAATGGTTCCAAGGCAAGGCGCATTACTGAAAACGACAAAAAAAAAAAGAAACTTGACCGAAAGTTTGACCAATGGAATTCTTCTTCCTTATGACAGATGTTTTACTTTATTGGCTTTTTATTTCAGAAAATTTCTCTCCTTTATGAAGAAACTTAGTAGAGCCAGCTATAAATATGAAATTTTGGTGAAGAAAGTGTTAAGATATGTCAAATATTCTATTAAGGGATATTGGACAATTAAATATTGTGTTAGTTATAATTTAGATATTTTTATAATTTGTGCAGATTCGTGCACCTGCCATTCTTTAAAAGATGAATGACTATAAAATCCTTGTATGTATATATATGGTACGCTACTCGAAATAATACATCAAAATTATTTTTTAAACCTTTTATTATGGTACCAGAGCCGAACACTGATATCCTCTACAATATAGGAATCAATGCTTTTTTTCATTGAATATTTTTGATGGCTTGTTTCGATGACAATCAATCGGAGAAACATGATTCTGGAACTTCTGCTGCTTTCAAGAGTTATGTTTTTACTATTGCCGGATTTGTGACCAAGTCAGGTATATCTAACTCTGCCCTTAATCTTTCTGTTGTTACTAAGGGTAGTGATTGGATAATTGATTCAGGTGCTATTGATCATATGACTTGTGATCCTCATATATTTACTAATTTTTCCTCTAATTGTTCTAAAACTGTTATTATTAATGCCAATGGGGTCTCATCTCTTATTGAAGGTATAGGTATTATATCTCTCTCACATTCCTTATCGATTCCTGATGTTTTATTTGTTCCTACATTAAACTGTAATCTTATCTCTGTTAGCAAGTTAACCAAATCACATTCCTGTGTTGCCTTGTTTTACCCAACCCATTGTCTTTTTTAGAACATTCATTCCAAGGAGAAGATTGTCTGTGGTAGAGAGAGAGTGAAGAATTGTATTATCTTGAAAATGTCTCACAACAAAACCATAAAAAAGGGTTGGCTTGTCTTGCGAATGATCACATACAAGATAAAAACAAAAAAAGAAATTTGGTTGTGGCATACACGGTTGGGACATCCCTCTTTAGGTTATTTAAAAAAAAATATTTCCATCACTATTTCATAAATGCAATATTTCTGATTTTTTTTTGTTAAACTCGTGTTTTTGCAAAAAATCATCGTGTTGTGTTTCCTTTAAGCAATAACAAAATTGATTTTCCTTTTTCATTAATTAATGTTTGGGGCCCTGCCCCGTAATATACACATAATGGAAAAACAATGGTTTATCAATTTTGTTGATGATTGTACTCGAGTAATTTGGGTATATTTTCTTAAACATAAAAGTGATGTCTGTGATGTGGTTCGTTACTTCTATCATCTGGTTGTTACACAATTTAACACATCTATTAAGGTCATTTGATCAGATAATGGAGGGGAATATTTTAAGACTAAATTAATAGAGTTCATGAACTCTAAAGGCATCTTGCATCAAACTACATGTCCTTATTCACCACAACAAAATGGAGTGGCTGAGAGAAAAAATAAACATATATTAGAGGTGACAAGTTCACTTTTGATAGATGATAATGTCCCATCTCATTTATGGGGTGAGGCTGTGAGCTCTGCCGTTTATTTAATTAATCAAACCCCTTCTAGTGTGCTTAACTTTCGAAGGCCTTTTGATGTGTTGTCTAATCATTGTATCCTTCCTCCCATAGTTTATTTACCACCTTATATTTTTGGATGTGTTATATATGTTCACTTACACCTACATCAACGTACAAAGCTCGAAGAACGAGCGATCAAATATGTTTTTGTTGGGTATGGATCAACTCAAAAAGGTTATCGTGCTTACCATCCACCATCAAAGAAATTTTATATTTCTATGGATGTGACATTTAATGAGCATGCATTTTTTTATGTTGATTCTCCACTTCAGAGAGGCAATGAAAGTGAAGTGCATAATCATGATGTTAGTATGTTTGATATCTAAGATACAAAATTATATTGTGAAGATAAATTATCGTGTGAGGATCATTCTGCAGGAAGTGAGGCAATCCTAAATATGGACACTTCTTTTTTGGATAATACAACGCCTTCTGATCATAACCAATTGGCTCAATCTTCTCCACAGGTTCAACTTGACTCTTTAGAGGTACCTTCCGACCCTATCTTTGATAATACTAATTTAGATGAAATTGATTCTTTCTGCGTGAGACCACCAGTACACCAAACACTAAGTTTACTACTGTTCAATATATTCTTCCACCTCGTTCTAACCGTGGTCAACCTCTAGCTAAATATGAACCAAACCTCCAAGCCAAAGTTAAATATCCCATTAGTAAATATGTGTCATCTCATAGGTTATTCCAGTCATATGCATAATTTGTATCTCAATTATCTTCAATTTCTATTCCTAGTAATATATAGGAAGCTTTGGCAGATCCTAGATAGACCAAAGCAATGGTTGAGGAGATGATAACTTTAGAAAAAAACAACACTTGGGATCTTGTGTCCTTACCAAGAGGGAAGAAAACTGTGGGCTGCAAATGGGACTTTACAATTAAGCATAAAGCTGACGAAACTATTGTGGCTAAAGGTTACACTCAGTCTTATGATGTAGATTACCAAGAGACGTTCGCACCAATAGCCAAGCTCAATATCGTGAGAATACTTTTGTCGTTAGCTGCAAACCAAGATTGACCTCTTCTGCAATTTGATGTGAAAAATGCTTTCCTACATGGAGAAATTTCAGAAGAAAATTATATGGATTCTCCACCAGGCATGATAGATTCAACTGGAATGAAGGTTTGCATATTAAAGAAGGCTCTATATGGATTAAAACAATCCCAAAGAGCATGGTTTGGAAGGTTTACCAAGTCTATGAAGGCTTTTGGCTATAGACCAAGTAACTCTGATCACACCTTATTTTTTAAGAGAGGAAAAGGAAAAATTACAGCTTTGATTATATATGTAGATGACATGATTGTCACAGGAAATGACCAAGATGAGATTTCTAGTTTACAACAATACTTGCATCTGAATTTGAGATGAAACAACTTGGAAACCTCAAATATTTTTTGGGTATTGAAGTAGCTAGATCAAAACATGGTATTTTTCTATGCCAAAGAAAATATACTATTGGTTTATTGTGGGAAACTAGGTTGCTTAGTAGTAAACTAGCTGATACACCAATTGAACAAAATCATAAACTCTTGCAATGCTCAAATTCAACAAGCATAGACAGAGGAAGATACCAAAGGCTGGTAGGAAAATTAATTTATTTGTGCCATACACGTTTGGATATCACCTATGCAGTGAATGTTTTTAGTCAATTTATGCATGACCCACGAAAGCTTCATATGGATGCTGTTGAGAGTATTTTGAGATATTTGAAGTCCGCTCCTGGTAAAGGAATTTTGTTCTCAAATCATGGAAACTTAAAGGTAGAAAGGTATACTGATGCAAATTGGGTAGGTTTAAAAGATGATAGAAGATCTACCTCTGGATACTTTACTTTTGTAGGAGGGCATCTTGTAACCTAGAGGAGTAAAAATCATCCTGTAGTAGCAAGATCTAGTGCTGAAGGAGAATTCAGAGGCATTGGACTAGGTGTATGTGAAATTTTGTGGATTAAAAATGTGCTATCAGATTTGGGATTTAAACCAAATGAAGCTATGAGTTTGTACTGTGACAATACTTCGGCTATAGCAATTGCTCAAAATCCTGTGCAACATGATAGAACAAAGCATGTGGAGATTGATAAACATTTCATCAAAGAGAAGATTGAAGGTGGAACAATTTCCTTTCCTTTTGTAAGATCAGAGTTGCAATTAGTTGATGTTCTCACCAAAGGAGTTTCAAGAAGATTGTTTAATGAGTCTCTATTCAAGTTGGGAATGTGTGATATCCATGCACCAACTTGAGTGGGGGTGTTAAGATATGTCAAATATTCTATTAAGGGATATTAGGCAATAAAATATTGTGTTGGTTATAATTTAGATATTTTTATAATTTGTGCAGATTCGTGCACCTGTCACTCCTTTAATAGATGAAGGATTATAGGATCCTTGTATGTATATATATGGTACTGTACTCCCTGAAATAATACATCAGAATTATTCTTTAAACCTTTTATTAGAAAGTAAATGTAAGTTTAAATACATTGTATCACTAAATTAATTAGATATGCCACACATTTCAAAGTATTTTGAGAAGAGATTCTCGTTGACTTTTAGATACACCAAACATGGATTCAATAACTTTTATGGACATAACAATAGACTAGTACTACATTTTTAGATTTGTTTTTTTAATTTTGTTTGTTTTAGTTAATATGCTCCCAATTATTAAGTGATAATTGATATTATTATGTTTTTATTAGGTTTACTTTTTATTAATATTTTTGTTAGGTTTAATCATTTCTGACATCCCTATTTATGTACGGTTGTCTCAATTTGGTCCCCGTATTTCTAAAACTCTCGATTTGGTCCTTAATTTTGTAAATTTGAATCAATTGAGGGCTTGCCGTTAAGTTAACTAGACGGCGTTAAGAAAATTGATACGTGGCTTGGTGACAGGACGAAGACCTTCGGACGTGGCACACGTTGGTCATTTTACCTGGCTTTACTTCATTTTTATATTTAAAATTTATAAGTTACAATCAAAACCCAACGTTTCTTCTTTCTTCACCTTCAATCCCTGTTTAACTTTTCCACTGTTCAAAATATTTCCCATTCTTTCAGATGTCAAAAAATGATTTTCACCTTCTTCCTTTCCATTCCAACTTCCCAAATATGAAACTCACAGAGAATATCTTGCCCAAACCCGTTCTCCGTCTTTGCACAATTCAAAACCCTAACACTCCAAATATGTCATCACTGTTAACCTACCCTTTGGTGGTCGACGCCGCCGCACTGTGGGTCAGCATCGACTCCACCTCTGCCTCTCACTCCTCTTCCACAAACCCCCACAACGCCAGCCCCCTTCTCCGATCTCCAACCCGTCCTCAATTTTTGGAAATTGATCGGAGAAGTTTAATCACAGCACAAAATCATACTCCATTTTCGTTTGCCTGGGACAAGGGTGAGACCATGGAGGTGGCCACAGAGATCTACCAAGGAAGGGGAAGGATCAATCAGGCACCCTTTTTACTGGTTCTGTTTGGAGAAATTTGGGAAAGTAACTGGAATTTCAAGAAATCCCTAAATTGGAAGATTGAAATCGAAGGGAGCCAAACCGGAATGCCGCACTGTCAGTCAACATGGACCTCCCATTCTTGGGATGAAGCCAGACTAGAACGCCGCATGCTTCGGCATGTGGATTGAATGCGAAGACGACTTCAATCTGTGTGTCTCGAGAATGTTGCGGACCTCGATTTGGTCGTGCTCCCCCCGCCCTGCCGGTAGAGGTGGGTCTCCAACTCGGGGACCTTCGTCCGTGCATGCTTCGCCCGTTCGCTCGTGTGGGGAGTGACCTCCTCCGGTGTCGCGTCCACCTCCTAGATTTCTCCCACCAACAGGGGCGTCTTGAGGTCGCCGGCCAAGAGAGGACGCAGAGTGTGGATCTGGAGGAAGAAGAAAGGATTGTTGTTGATGTTTGGTGGAATTATATATGTTTTATTCGTTGCAGGGCTAAAGTTTTGTTGGCTTGTTTGATGCAATTTTGTTGATGGAGATTTGGGAAGAGGAATAAAAAACTTTAGAAAATTTGTTGGTTATGTTTAATTATGTTTTACTGTGTTCTTGATAATATCAGATTCAATATTACTGAATAATCTCTTCACTAAATATTTTTTTTTTCATAAACAAAATGATGCGTTTTGATTAAATTCAATTTTCTTAAATGAATAAATAAAAAAAGCCAACTCAGATAATTAACATGTGCCACGTCGACAACAATTAGTCAAGTCAGCAAGGCACATATCAATTTTCTTAACGTTGTCCAGCCAACTTAACGGCAAACCCTCAATTGATTCAAATTTACAAAATTAAGGACCAAGTCGAGAACTTTAGAAATATGAGGACTAAATTGAGACAACTATGCATAAATAGGGACGTCGGAAATTATTAAACCTTTTTGTTATCATCTATTTAAATAATTACAAATTTATTAAATAATTGTGAAAAAGATAAATATTTTCTTTTTCATTGATATTTTTATTATTATATTTTTAAATAATTAAAAAATTATTAAATAATTTTAGAAAAAATTAATATTTTATATTTTATTAGTATTTTTATTATTATCATTTTAAATAAATATTGGTATTGTATATTTGTCTATATCTTTTCATATAGTCTAATGTGTAACATCCCCATTATGTAACAAGAATATATAATATAGATGTCATCATATATAATACTGTAAAGCAATTAAGGACCTATAATTAAAGCATTAAGTTTACAATCATCCAAATTGGCTATAATTTAAAACTTTAAGTACTAAAGAGTTATTCAAAATACACAAAATAGTTAAGAAGTCGTAGGAGAACTAAACAATAGTGTCATCTCCCTCTAAGGCCTGCTTCAAAGGCACCTCATCTACCTCTGCTCACACCCAAGTGGATAATCATCGCAAAAGAAAAACACCACACATAAGCAGGCACAAAAACAAGTAAAAGGGTGAGCTAGTTATACAAAAAGCATACAATATAATAGTATATAACATACAAGAGTCAACTTTAGTCAAAGCAAGCTAAATCATACACCCTAATATGTTGTATACTAGACTTGACTTGTTTGGACTTAGAATGATAGTCGAGCTATGGCGGGTCGTGCACTCTTGGTGGCCTCTACCACACTCACGAGGTTAGCCTACTTCGGGCCTTAAGGCATATTGGAAGCCCCCAAGACTAAAACCTCCTACTACTCCTCACGACATGGTTCAATCCTCTCTATTTGAGAATGATTGACAATTGGAGTTTCAGGATGACCCCCAAGACTGAGCTCCTACTTTCATTCTAAACAACTAAGAATCTCACCAAGAGATTCTACACTTTGAGACTTTACTTACCATTTTGAATCATACTGTTCTCCTTTTTATTTCATTTACTTGTAGCTATATTCACCATACATGTTTGAACTCTATAAGATAACATCATAGATACTAAAGTATGCTTCACAAACAAGGTAACAAACCACTTAATCAAACACACAACAAAAGACCGATTAAACAACTAGACTCAGGACTTCTCGCACAACGCACCACCCTCGCCTATCGAAACTAGAGTGGCTCGCAGATGAGTCGTTATTTCTTGACTATATTTGGTTTATTCCACTTAAATAAATCAAGGAATTGTGTTTAATTGCCCGTTATTTCCCCGTTTGTCCTAATTGTGATTAATTTGGTCAGAAATTCGTATTTTCACTAATTTGAATTTTCTGAGCTAATTAATTGCATTTTTAATTGCAGGGAAAATATTGGAGACATAATTTGGAGCATTAGGAGGTGGCGTGGACATTCAAGACTCAACATTTAGTCATTTCAAATTTTAATTAAGTTGTAATCTAGTTGTTTTAGAACTTTAGTTAAGCTTTTTGTGCATTGGGCCAATGTTGGCAAATTTCATGATGGACCCAAACTTTGAGGGACATTTGGCACCAAACCCTAGGGTTTCTTAGAGGTGGATCCCACCAATTTTTAGGTTTGGATGGTCTTAGAAGAGGGAATTGCCGAGACACTTTGGCTAAGCTCTCATATTCTCACACTTTGCATGGTTTCATGAACTTCCTCCTTGGGAGCTTGTAGGGTTTCATTTTTCTTTGAGCTATGGAATGAACAAGATCATGTTTTTTTCTTCCCTTGCTTCAACCTTGATTGTCTTTGCTTGGTGGTGGTGAAAACCATCCCATATTCACTTTGTTTCTTTCTCTTTGAAGTTGAAAGTATGAGTTTGAGGTTGTTTCTTTGCATTTTCATGATGGGTCTTTGGTTTGGATGAAGAGCTATTTCGATTTTCTACTCATTTGCTGCCATATTTTCGTATTTACTTTGGTTTTCTTGGATTGGATGATGAAAATGAAGTTCTTGATGGGTTTTGGAGTGAAAG
>NW_014542195.1:78655-206240 GCF_000741045.1 Vigna radiata var. radiata
AGGCTCTTTTCACCGAGGGATCGGGTTAAGGGTAGGCTAAGAAAGTTGCATAACAATTAGTTAATCAAGCAAATAAATCAAGAGGAGTAAATAAGAGAGAGAGGATAAGATGAAATTGTAAACCCCCAACAACTCCATTCATCCATCATTTTCTTCTCGTTAATTGAACCAATCTCTTTTGAATGTTTATATTTTTTTTCTCATACCCAATTAATTAATTTTTATTTTCAAGTCTTACGATCTTAATTCACACGAACGATAAGGCCTTTCGAGTAATAATAAATGGTAAGTCCAAGTATCGAGTAATATTAAAGAGTTCAAAACTCAAACACCCCTACCTAGGTAGTATTACTTAATCAAGGAATTACTCACCTATTCATGACATTACTGTACGTCCCCGTATCAATAAAGACAAACAACAATTATCGAATGAGTTAAACGATAACAACATTAAGCACAACAAGAGAACCTAGATGAAAAATGGATGAAGAATGGAAAAGCAAACCCTAGATAATATGAAAAGGAGCCTAAGCATCCAAGAGATCCTCTCCAGAGAGTGAAATTAGGTCTGGCCGCCCTCTTCTGTCAAAAGAATGCATCTAAACTCGCAATAGAGCTATTTATAAGTGAGGAGCGCAACAGAAAACAGGCCCAAGCCCAGCAGAAACCCGCCCGGGTCACACTTGTTCCGCTCGACGGTTTCCCTCAAGCCGCGCTACCGCCCGGCGGCAGGGGTCTACTGCCCGGCGGTTTGCCTCTAATCGCAAATCCGCCCAGCGACCACGCTAGGTGCCTACTCCTCGCACTGGACCGCCCGGCGGTGTAATTTGCCGCCGAGCGGTACGTCGACTCTTCATTTCTTCATTTTTCTTCCCCTTTCTTGAGTCTACGACCTTCATCTTTAACTACATTCTTCACTTTCTCAAAAGTGCTACAAAACAATGCAAAACAAGCATGATATCGCTAAAAATAGCTTTTGACTCTCTACAGACTCATTTATTGAGTTTTGCTAGATTCTAAGCTCATTCTAAGCAGTAAAGGGAGTAATTTGGTCTAAAATGACATATGAAAATAACTATTTTTCAACCTTCATCAGCTATGCGAGACCATTTGCATAGCGAGTCTGCATAATCTGCAGAACGCAAGTTCTACAGAATTATGCACTCACGCACACCCTTACCATTTCAGCCATTTTACCCAACTTCTAAGACCTCTAATTCGTGATTTAACTTAATTAAACTTGTCTAAATGATTTATAACATTTCTACAATAATTCTAAAGTGATCAAGACTCAATTTACCCTCTAGAACACCAAAATCAATAACTTAATGACCCAAGATCAATCCTACCACTTTTAACGTGTTTTAGACCAATTTTATACCCCCAAATAGTCACATTAGACCTATCTGAACTGTCTTAACCCTCCAGAAATGCTTTAAACCTCTCTTGCTCAAAATCACTACCTCACTTTCCTTAAACTGATCTAAAACACTACCCAATTACTTGATTCAAGCAATACCTACATGTCTAATTTACAACAACTAAATTCCTCAAACTCATTACCTAAACTATCATTCACAGTTTCATCATTTGCACATTTCAGTTCATGCTATCTAATAAACTTAAACCTCAAAATACAGTCCAAAACAACACAACAGTCCAAAATTCAACATGCATACATATTACAAAGCAGATTAAAGCAATAACTAGCTCTCTTTACCCTAGTGATACACAGTCCAACTCACAGATGCGTCTCTACAGTACCTTGCATTGTGAAGATGACTCAACAGGACCCTACAATTCACCATTGGGTGATCAAGAATGGTTCTCAAAACCAAATTTGAGCTAGAATGTGAAAAAAAAACTACTAATCGCATGCAAAGCAGAATCTTTGCATGTTCACAGCCCAAGAAACCATAGAGAAGGAGAAGAATACTCCCCAACTGAAAACGAGAAACTAATCGAGTGGTTGGGAATCCCTTTACGCCGTGGTTTCTTGGGCACCACCTGATTGACAATGCAACGATTCAGTGAGGGGGATTGGAGGAGAGAAGGCAGAGAAGAAGAGAGTAGAGCTTTGAAGAGGGTTAATGGTTCTTCAGATAATGGAAGGAGTTTTGAATCAAAGGTTTTTACGTTTAACACTATTTTATTATTATTTGCCCCATCCCATTATCTGTTGACACCTGTGCACCCTCAAAGCTGACTCTCTCAATCTTTACATTCTCCCCAACAACAAAATTTTCGACCTCGAAAATAAGACTTACCAGAGAACAGGTGCAGATAAGACTCTCTCATGACTCCACCTAACTCCCAAGTAGAGTCACCTGTCCTACTATCCTAGACAACTTTGACTAGACTGATGGTTTTGCCTCTAAGTTTTTTGTTCTAGCTCTCCACAATCTTGACAGGCTGCACCTCTCGGACTTGAACATCTTCAACTTCTAATACATGAGAAGGATCATGTACGTACTTTTTAAGCTGGGAGACGTGAAAGACTGAATGAAGATTAGTCAGCTGGGGTGGCATGGCTATCTCATAAGCTACTGGTCCTATACGCCATAGAATCTGGTAAGGACCCAAATACCCAGGAGATAGTTTCCTACATGAATGGTCCTTCCTACACCAATAGTAGGAGTCACTCGGAGGAACACATGGTCCCCAACTGCAAACTCCAACGGTCTGTGCCTCTGATAAGCATAGGACTTCTGCTTAGTTCTAGATGCCCACATCCTTTCTTGAATGAGCTTCACCTTCTCTGTAGTCTGTTGTACCAGCTCTGGTCCAGTCAACACTGATTCCCCATCTTGAAACCAACACAAGGGTGTTCTGTAGCGTCTTCCATACAGTGCTTCAAATGGTGTCATACCAATGTTGGCCTAATAGTTGTTGTTAAAGGTGAACTCCACCAATGACAACACCTCATCCCAAACTCCAAGGTGATCCAAGACACACGTCCTCAGCAAATCCTCTAGTGATTGGATCGTCCTCTCTAACTAGCCATCTATCTGGCCATCACATTCTAGAGTGTCTGCCAGAATCTAGAAGTGAAGCACGAATGTTATCAAATATAATGCTAGAAGGCATGCCATGCAGTCTTACGATCTCCTCGATATACAGATGTGCAAGCTTTGCCATAGACATCCTTAAACTGATCGCCAAGAAATAATCACTCTTGGTCAACCTGTCTACAATCACCCATATAACATCATCTTTGACCGTGCGTGGTAAATGGGTAACAAAGTCCAATGCTTTTAATAAAATCGATCATTTCTCTATTATGGGCTTTATATTTTGAAAATTTAAATGGGCTTGATTATTTGTGATTTTGATTCGCGCCTTTATAAGTGTTCGGTTTGAAAACTCTGTAAACATTAAATGTGTTTTAGTCTTCGCTGTTGAGATTGTTGACAACACAAACTCTATATCAATCTATTTTTTGATGATGACAACAATATGCTTAATAACAATACACATGTTGTTGTATTACATGTTGTTATTCTGAACTGATTGTTAGATCTGCTGAACATGTTTTGATGTACTGTGATGTATGTTCCTATGTTATTTGTGCGATATATTTGTGGAACATGCTTCTATGATTCTGTGAAATGTGAACTGCTTTGTCAAAAATATTTTACTGCACATTTTGGAAAGAGAAAAATCTCAAGCACTTTTACAAACTTATAATTGTGTGACAAACTTCTAGTCCAGTCGAATACATCTGTAATGGATTCGACTATTCTAAAACCTTTGTACAGATTTTGAGAATCAGTGCTCTGTGATGTTTTGGATTGAAAATAATTTCCAAATGTGTGTTGATTTTTGTTGACTAAGAGCCTCTATGTTGACTGTAGGTTATAACCGTATTAATACAGTCGACTGAATTAATAGGCTATTCTACTGAGAAACAATCTGACTGACAGAAAACTATAAATTGGCTGAACACGATTTGTTTAGGGACTTTTGACGATCTAACGTTTTCATTTCTTGTTTCAGATTGAATTCTCTGTGTTAATAGCTCCAAGAATTCTCCAAGAAGACGGTGGTGATCTATCTTGAGAGAGATTCAAAGGGAGAAGGCTTATGTGTTGACTGTGTGATCAGAACTGCACAAAGAAGGTGCTTCTTGATTGATCAGTGAAGGCTTGACATCCTGTGAAGACTGATGCGTTATGTGATGGCTTGACATCCTGTGAAGAGTGCTGGAATGGACTTTTTGTGATACAGGGGTTACACATTGAGGATTGTTCGACGTAGGTTCAGATTGCAGAAGAGGGGATTCTTGCTGCAAGTCTGGTTTTGGTTATTGCAACTATATTTTGGTTTTGGGTTAGAGAGGAGATTTATATTTTTGACGTGAGTTCTTCTATAAATTCCTTGTTGTAAAAACCGCAACCTATATAGTGCATTTGCTTCCTGGGTGGAAGGACACTGGATGTAGGCATTGTTGGCCAAACCAGTACAAAAACCAATGTTTCCCAGTGAACAGTACATATATCAATGAATACTCTAGAGCTCAATACCTTACTTATCATGCTTTTTCACACATCATTCATTCATACACCCTGCTTAGCATCAGTACCACAATCATTAATCACCACATATCTGTTCGCATAAGCTAGTGAACCATTCACCTGTATATTAGCATGCACACAGTCTCAACCATCAACCACATTCAATCATCATCAAATAGATTCATTATGCATTATCATCACATCAAACCATCATCAGAATAAGTGTACAAGCCAAACATAGACACCAACAATCAAAATTCAACGTAGTCTAAAAAATCAAAATTCAAAAGTGAAAAAAAAACCTAGGTTGCCTCCCAGTAGCGCTTGTTTAACGTCACGAGCCTGACCCGGACCTCATGGATCCACCAACATCATCACTATGGAGAATTGCTCCACTTCTCCTCCTAAATAATGTTTGAGCTTCTGACCGTTCACCACCCAACTCCGCTATTGGCCATCATCATTTGAATCCTCTAATTCAACTACTCCATTTGGATATACGCGCTTTATCACAAAAGGTCCTGACCATTTTGATTTCAACTTCCTAGGAAACAACTTCAACCGTGAGTTGAATAATAACACCCGCTGCCCCGGGCTGAAAACTCTCTTTAGCAACTTTCTGTCATGATAAAATTTCACCTTTCTTTATAAGTCTTGGATGAGTCATATGCATGTAACTGCATCTCTTCAAGCTCCAACAACTGACATCTTCGTTTACTTTGAGTTTCATGAGGATCAAAGTTTAAAAATTTCAAATCCCACAAAGCTTTATGCTCCATCTCCACTGGCAGGTGACATGCTTTTCCATATACAAACTGAAAAGGTGATCAACCCATGGAAGTTTTCATAGCAGTCCTATATGCCCAAAGAGCATCATCAAGTTTATGTGACCAATCCCTCCTTGAAAAAGCAACTGTCTTTTCTAAAATTCTCTTGATCTCCCTGTTAGAAACCTCAGCTTGACCATTCGTTTGTGGATGATAAGGTGCTGCCACCTTATGTTTCACCCCATAGTGTTTAAGTACCTTAGCCATCTGAGCATTACAAAAGTGAGACCTCCCATCAATGATGAGTACCCTGGGATTTCCAAAATGTGAAAAGATCTGCCTTTTTAAAAACATGATCACAGTATTAGCATCTTTCTTAGGGCAGGCTAGAGCTCAACCCATTTACTCACGCAATCAACAACCACCAAAATATATTCATTATTGAAAGATGGAGGAAAAGGCCCAACAAAATCAATACCCCAGCAGTCAAAAACTTCAACGTCCAAAATGCTTTTTAAAGGCATCTTATGTCTTTGTGAAATAGCCCTTGTCCTTTGACATTTGTCACAATTCCTAGCATGATTATGAGCATCTTTAAAATAAGTTGGCCAATAAAATCCTGATTGAAGAATTTTTGCTACAGTCCGCTCTCCATTATAATGACCTCCATAAGGAGAACTATGACAATGCCACAAAATTCCTTCTACTTCTTCTTTCGTGACACATCTCCTCAAAAGATTATCTGCTCCAATCTTGATTAAATACGAATCATCCCATATAAACTGCTTAGCATCTGATAACGGTCTAAAAACCGTTATTTTCATGCTTAAATTTGATAGTAAAACACACCCTTTATGGCTTAGAATGAGCTTTAAATCAAGTAAAACACTTAGTTGGGTCTTGTGAGAGTCAAAAGTTTGTTTTAGAGATATTATGCTTGTTTTTACATTGTTTTACAGGGTTTTAAGGTGAATTGAAGATGGAAGTGAAGTAAGGTGGACTTAGACCCATGAAAGAAGGAGAAAAATGATGAAAAGAAGGGTCAAGTGAGCCGCTGAGCGCCAGAATGGACCATTGAGCGCTCAAAGCGATTAGAGGGAAACCACTCAGCAGCAAAACTAACCGTTGAGCGGTCAAAGCGGCAAGAGGGAAACCGTTGAGCGGTGAACTTTGGCGCCTGGGCGGTTGTCTGTTATTATTAGCTAGATTCTGTAATCTTTCTGTTATCTTTTTGGGCTTATATATAGCCCCAGTGCGAATCAAAAGGGCATTCTTTTGACAGAGAGAAACATTCAGAGCTATTCCACACACCTTAGAGGAGGTTCCTTGGATGCTTAGGCTCCAATCTACCAAGTTTAGGGTTATTTATTCCATTCTTTCATCATATTTCATCTAGTTTCACCATGATCATGGTGAACTAAACCCTTTGTTGTTTGGCAACAATGTAATCTTTTGAATCTCTCATATATTCAAATTCTTATTTATTTCATATGCTTGTCATATACTTGTTTATCAATTGTTGGGTTCTCATATTTGCTTAATGCTTTTATTGTTTAACTCATTCATTAAAAGTTGTTTGTCTTTATCGATATAGGGACATACGGTAATGTCATGAACTGGTGAGAAATTCCTTGATTATGCTAATACCGCCTAGGGATAGGGGTAGGACAATCAATTGTATTTTGCTTCCGTTCACATTTCATTATTGGTTACTAGGGGAGGCTAGGGATAACAAGCCGATAATTAATAATAGGCTCTTTTCACCAAGGGATTGGGTTAAGGGTAGGCTAGAAAGTTTGCATGACAATTGGATAAATAAGTGAAGTAAATAAGAAAAGTAGATATATGAGAGTGGATAAGATGAAATTATAAACCCCAACAACACCATTCATCCATAGTTTCTTAAAACCAATTGAATCAACTGCATTTATATGTTTATTTTTGTTCTTTGCATAGAAACATCAACTTAATTTTTTTTCTCAAGTCTTACGCGATTTGTTTACATGAAAAATAAGGCCTAAGAGTCCTTTATGAAGAATGATATTGGGTTTACCAATTATGTTACTTGATAATGATATGGTACACTTGCCAATGGCTTAACAACATCATGTAAAAACTTCTTTTTCAGTTGCCAATTCAATTCCTCAGGGATAACACCTGCAACTTTAAAGTTGGCCAGGTCAGCAAACCATGGCCTTTGCTGAATGTACAAGAGAGTTTCATATGAAAAAGACTCCCAGATTTCTTTCTCCTTGCTTGTTACTTCAGTATTAACTAGCCAAGATAAATGATCAGCAAGAGAGTTTCATCTGAAAAAGACTCCCAGATTTCTTTCTCCCATCTAATTAACCGTGGCTTTGAATCTGACTTTGTCAGCAAGTACTTTATAGCCATATGATCCGTATAAATAATCACTTTAGATCCAATAAGATAAGATCTAAATTTTTCCAATGCATAGACTATATCCAAAAATTCTTTTTCTGTAGTAGCATAATTCAGCTGGGCTTCTTTCAAAACTTTATTAGCATAGTAAATAGCATGAAATACCTTTTCTCTTCTTTGTCCCAACACAACACCTATGGCATAGTCACTAGCATCACACATGAGCTCAAAATCTTTATTCCAATCTGGAGCCACAATTACTGGAGCAAAAATCAAGCTTTTCTTTAAAACATTAAAAGCTTGCACACATTCCGGACCCATTACAAATGGTATATCTTTAACAAGCAGATTACTCAATGGCTTAACAATCTTTGAAAAAGCTTTAATAAATCTTCGATAGAATCCAGCATGGCCTAGAAAGCTTCGAATTCCTTTCACATTTGTCGGTGGTGGAAGTTTTCAATAACCTCCACTTTTGCCTTATCCACTTTAATCCCCCTGGCTGAAATCTTGTGACCCAACACAATTCCTTTTGTAACCATAAAATGGCATTTCTCCCAATTCTAAACAAGATTTGTTTGAGCACACCATTTGAGAACAACATCAAGATTGATCAAACATCTCTGAAAAGAATCCCCAAATACTAAAAAATCATCCATGAAGACTTCTATATTTTTTTTCCATCAAATCTGCAAAAATTGCTTGCATACACCTCTAGAATGTGGCAGGAGCATTACATAATCCAAATGACATTTTTCTATAAGCAAATATACCAAAAGGACATGTAAAGGCCATCTTCTCTTGATCTTCAGGATCTACCACAATTTGATTATATCCAGAGTAGCCATCTAGGAAACAATAATAAGCTTGTCCAACCAATCTTTCTAACATCTGGTCCATAAAAGGCAAGGGAAAATTATCTTTCCTGGTGGCTGTATTTAATTTCTTATAACCAATACACATTCGCCAACTAGTGACTGTTCGAGTAGGAATAAGTTCATTCTTCTCATTATGAATCACAGTCATCCCTCCTTTCTTTGGGACAACTTGAACTGGACTCACCCATTTACTGTCAGAAATTGGGTAAATAATTCCTACTTCCAATAACTTTAATACTTTCTTTCGAACAACCTCTTTCATGACAGGATTAAGTCTCCTCTGTGGTTGAGCTACTGGCCTATAATCCTCCTCCATAAGAATTCTGGGCATACGGTATGTGGGACTTATACCCTTAAGATCTGCAATTGACCAGCCTATAGCACCCTTGTTTGCTTTTAAAACTTCCACCAACTTTTCCTCTTCTTGTGGAGACAATGAAGTACTAATAATAACTGGCTTTCCTCCATTATCTTCCAAAAACACACATTTCAAATGCGATGGTAGTTCTTTCAATTCAATCTTACTTTCTTGAACTTTTTCTCTAGGTGCAATTTTTTCAAAAATAGCCTTTTTTGCTGGAATTTCTTTTGTTGCCTTCAAATCCTGAATGCACTCTTCAATCATTTTGTCCTCCTCTTCATTTAAATCTTCACATTCATTAATAAGGACTCTTTCCATAATGGATGCATCACAACAGCTGCAGTTTCAGATTCATCCGCTGCTGATAGGAATTTGGAAAGCAAGCTTGATTCTCTTTTGAGTTTGGTGACACAGTTGGCATCCAACCAGAAACCAGCACCTCCAGTGGCCACTATACAGATGCCTGTCCTTCTTTGCAACACCGTGTTGCTCATGATGCGCCTCTAGCTTATGCTCCAGACATCTACAATAATAGGTAACCATAGCAGCAAAATCAGAGGAAACAACAACAGCAAGAGGCACCTGCCCAACCTTCTATTTCTTTTGAGCCTACATTGAGTGAGTTGTGGGGGCAGATGGCCACGCAGTTTATTGAGGAACAATCTTATGTTTCATAGGAATCACCATTTTAGGTTGTTCAGCTTCTAGATGATGTTGGTGCCATCCACATAGGAGATGGGAAGCAGAGTCATGAGCTTAGTATTGTGCCACCTACTTTCCCAACCTCCTATGTTCCTACTCTTGCACCAGAGGAGATTGATGAAAATTTTGAGGACCAAGCAGGTATGAGCAACACCTTTGAGATAGGTAGACCACTTTCATCTTCCACCACTTTAGCCACACCCATGGAAGTGGAGGTAAGCATACCTAAGATTGATTCTATTGTTGATGATTATGCTATTGATAGGTATGTTGATGATTATGATGTTGATGAGCATGCTTTGTATTTCCACTCTTTGCATGATGAGAAACAATTTTTTCCATCTTGTCTGAATATTTCTTCTTCATGCATTGAACATGAATCTAAGCCTGTTGTTGATATTGTTTCTACATTTGGAATTGATTCATGTTCTGAGGGTATATTTGAGGTTCAACCTGTTACATTTGGATTGGGTGTTATACCTCTACATGTCATTTCTTTGGAGCTACATTGCACTAACCTTATTGCAAGAGGTACATATGAAGTTGAACAACACATACCCACTATGGAAGACAAGGGTGTCAGTATACATAACAGTTTGAAAATTAATAGGCATCAGCTGAACCTGCTCATCAACAATCACTGCTTCTTAGATCCAGCTGTGGAGGACATCTCCCTACTTGATCAAATATGGAGACTGAAGCAGTTCCTCGTCAAGACTTCCTTGTTGAATTCGTTGGTGGAAGAGATCTCCCCGAAAGTCCAAAATTGGCAACTGCCACCATGACCAGGGGAGTTTTCCTCTTTCCTTCTCCCCGTTTCCTCACTTCCATTGCACTTGTCCATGATCTGTTGGCTGTTATGATTTCTTATCTTATGCTTGTGACAAATTGAGGACACTGTGTAGTTTAAGTGTGGTCTATTGGGGGAGATTCTGATTTTTCGTTGTTAGTTTATGTTTTCTGCGTTAATTTTTTTTTTTGTTTTCTAGGTAGTTTTTGTTGTGTCTTGTGTACACTTTTGCATGTTTCTCTTGATTTCTAGACTTTGTTTAGGTTGTAGATGTGTCTTTCACTTCATTGATACTCTAATTGGCTGGAAATCCTTGCTTTTCTTTGCTTGGGAAGATGATTATGATGTTTGAGAGGGTGATTGATTGTGACAGAAATGACCTATGTGAGAATTTGAGCCATTTGATATTCTTTCTTGTGTGTGATATGTCTCTTGATTGCTTGCACATATGCCTTGGCTTGACTCTTGTTGATGATTCTTGATTGATATGCATGTTTGGAAGTGATAAAGGCAGTTTTGTTCTTGAGCCTTTATAGCCAGATGAGCCTACCATGTTATATTCCTTTGATAACCCATTTTGAGCCTATACTTTCCTCATTTCTTTGTTTTGAAGCTCGAACACTAGCCCTAAGTGAAAAACCATGAATACCTTAACCTTAGAAGCTTTGGAAGTGTTTTGGGAACAAGTGTGGTCTCCCTGGGGATTTTGATGAACTGGCTAGTTGGTTCCTCTTCTTGTTTTGTTTTTGTAAGTATGTTGTGTATCTTGTCAGTTGGAGTTGTGTCCTAAATAGAGAGAAAAGAGAACAGACAAGATGAAAAAAAAAAGAAAAAATAAATAAAATAAAATACAAAAAAACGAAAAAATAAATTGCGTGAATAATGGAGTCAAGAAGAGGATTGAATTAGAGGTTTTGGGTGTGATTTGACTGTGTTTACATTTGTTCCCCATTGCTCCTTTATTTCTTTTGGTTTATAGCTTCTTATCCATATTTATCCTCCCTTATCCTTGGCCCCATTACATCCATATAAGACCTTTTTATTCGAACATGCATATGTTTTGAGTGTTGATATTAGAGGCTTGTCAAGTCTGTTTGTGTTTGCTTTCTTGAGTGCATTGAGTTGACATTGCTTACCTAAACACTTGAGAGAAACACTGATAATGCATCTGATAGGTTCTGTTGTTTTTAATTCACATCTTGAGCTGATTGATCATTTTGCCATGCTTGGAATTGCCTGGATGATTTCATGAGTATTTGCTTTCCTTGATTCTGTGTGAGATACAGTCTACTTCCTTTCTTTGTCCAGATTCCTTGAGAACTGTGTAATTTTGTTTCTCTCATTGTGAGTCTTTTTTTTCTGCATGTTGAGTTTGTGTCACTTCCTTGATGTCCTTTGAACTATTCCTTGATTTGCGTCTTGATTTTGCCTAGGAGTGCAAAAGACTAAGTGTGGTCTATTTTGATGAGTCAATAATTTATTGACTTCACTTAGTTTATTGTACTAGAATTAATCAGGGAATTGTGCTTAAATGTCTGGTGTTTTTCCGTTTTTGCTAATTGTGCTTAATTTTATCGGAAATTCTAATTTTAATTAATTTGAACTTTTTGAGCTAATTAATTGCATTGTCAATTGCAGGGAAAATTTTGGAGATACATTTTGGAGAGTTAGGAATGAGGCAAATTAATTCAAGACTCTCCCATAAGCAATTTAGAATTAGTTGCATTTTAATTTAGTAGTTTAGGATTTTTAGACAAACTTTTACATTGTGGGCCAATTTTTGAAATTTGTTGTTGAGCCCAGTTAGTAAGAAGACACTTGTCACCACCTAGGGTTTTCTTTTAGGGTGGACCCCACCCCTATTTTGAAGACACATGACCTTTAAGGTTGAGGAGCTTCCAACCGTCACTTAATTTTTCTTAGACTTGGATTTTGAACGTTTCTTTTCCAGGAGCTCTTGTTGTTCATGGTTTTGGGTATTGGTTGAATCAAGAAGCATTTTTCTCTTCTCTTTTGCATTGTGTGAACACTGAATGACATAGTTGTGAGATGCATTTTATTTCTTTCTTTTAATTTGCTGCTTTACTTTTCTCTTATGCACATGGGCATTGATTGATGGATAGACAAGCTGGGTGTCACGGCTGCAACGTGTAGCTTTTCTTCTACTTTGTTGGAGTGAGAGGTGGATTAGGTGGGTGATTGAAGATGGGACGTGCTAAGAGGGTTGGAAGCTGAATGAGTAGCACTCAATTCCTTACTTCTTTAGAATGTAGCGGTGGTTTATTTGGGATAAAAAGCTTGGATTTACTTTTCTTTTAAGAGAAAGAGCTGCAATGAGTTTGCTTGAGAAATGGAGGCCGCCACTTGTTGTTAGGCTGGCCCTGGAATGTTTATTTTGGGGAGCTCTTAAAAATGTGTATTGATGTTGCATTTGGAGGATGAAGAAAGCACATGTTTTAGTGTCATTTCCTTTTCTTTGAAAAGAATTTCAATTTTCTTTTATTTAGTATACAAGCACTGCACCAAATTTCTTTTACAAACAAGCAAAGTGACGTCCTTCCATTTGCAAGTGTGGAACGTTGTGGTGTGACGGGCTACAGGAGTGGAGCTCACAGCTTGGCTATAAGGATCCGTTGATATTGGTTTCTTAAAGTGGCACTTTCTTGGGGAATAAATTAAATGGTCTGAAAGGAAGTCCAACATATTAAAAAACACGCGGATTAAATTTAGGAGGAGGCCCTGATGCTCATTTTCATTTGGCATGGATGTGCACTCGGAAGCAGCTTGCTCATGGATTCAACATTCACGATTTTCAATTTGTAATTCAGAACTTTACTTCTTAGCTCAACATTGAATTTTAAGAGCCTTTAAGCGTTTTTCAGCCGTCCATTTTAATTGGTTTAAGCACTTAATGAATTTTCCTTGAAAATTTATTCCAAGCCTTCACTTTTCAGCTTAATTGTCAAGATTTATGATTTGCTTAATATGCATTTTAATTAGTTCACACACCTTACTTTAGGACCGTTTAGTTTATTGTTTCCGTTCACTATGCTGTCTATTCTGTTCAGGTTTGTTAATTTCGTTTTCATGTTAGCTTAGTGATAACGGTCTAAAAACAGTTATTTTCATACTTAAATTTGATAGTAAAACACACCTTTATGGCTTAGAATGAGCTCTAATCAAGGAAAACACTTAGTTGAGTCTTGTGAGAGTCAAAAGTTGGTTCTGGCGATATTATGCTTGTTTTGCATTGTTTTGCAGGGTTTTTAGATGAATTGAAGATGGAAGTGAAGTAAGGTGGACTTAGACCCATGAAAGAAGGAGAAAAATGATGAAAAGAAGGGTCAAGCAAGCTGTTGAGCGCTAGAATAGTCCGCTGAGCGCTCAGAGCGTTTAGAGGGAAACCGCTCAATGGCAAAACTGACCGCTGAGCGGTCAGAACGGCAAGAGGCAAACCGTTGAGCGGTCAAATTAGGCGCCTGGGCAGTTGTCTGTTTTTTTAGTTAGATTTTGTAAATCTTTCTATAATCTATCTGTTATCTTTTTGGGCTTATATATAGCCCCAGTACGAATTAGAAGGGGGTTCTTTTGGCAGAGAGAAACGTCTAGAGCTATTCCACACCTTGGAGGAGGTTCCTTGGATGCTTAGGCTCCATTCAACCAAGTTTAGGGTTATTTCTTCCATTCTTTCATTATTTTCATCTAGTTTCACCATGATTATGGTGAACTAAACCCTTTGTTGTTGGGGAACATTGTAATCTTTTGAAACTCTCATATATTCAAATTCTTATTTATTTCATATGCTTGTCATATACTTGTTTATCAATTGTTGGGTTCTCATCTGTGCTCAATGCTTTTATTGTTTAACTCATTCAGTAAAAGATGTTTGTCTTTACCGATATGGGGACGTACGGTAATGTCATGAACTGGTGGAAAATTCCTTGATTATGCCAATATTGCCTAGGGATAAGGGTAGGACGGTCAATTGTAATTGCTTCAGATCGCATTGCATTATTGGTTACTAGGGGTGGCTAGGGATAACAAGTCGGTAATTAATAATAGGCTCTTTTCACCAAGGGATTGGGTTAAGGGTAAATAAGAAATTATGCATGGCAATTAGATAAATAAGAGAATTAAATAAGAAGAGTAGATATATGAGAGTGGATAAGATGAAATTGTAAACCCCAACAACATTATTCATCCATAGTTTCTCAAAACCAATTGAATCAACTGCATTGCATGTTTATTTTTGTTCTTTGCATATAACCACCAATTTTATTCTCTTCTCAAGTCTTACGCGATTAGGTTACATGAAAGTTAAGACCTAAGAGTCCTTTGGGAAAACGATACTTGGACTTACCGTTTTTAATCTGTATTTGATTCCGTTTTACTTCTGTGTTTACCTTTCTATTTGCATCTATTTTTACATTGTTGTTTGCATTCGTGTTTTGATTTTGTTTATCCGCATTCACAAAACTTTTCAACAAACCCCCCCCCACTACACGTTTGACCTAATTCTCGAACCACAGTTTGGTCCTTGAGAGACAACCTAGGAGTCACTACCTAGTCTATATTGCATTCTTTATGCACATTAAATTTGTATGGGGTGCGACACCCATTACTTGCTCATGCCGACACAACACCGTCATCACGCCGCGACAACAACCTCCTCACGTTATGACAACAATCTCCTCACTCCGCGACAGGAACCTCCTCACAACCTCGTCAACAAACACTGATCGAAGATTTTAAACTCTCCTCACGACCCTCCTCACCGACACTCTCCTCACGATGACACACTGATCACAGAAAAAAGGGGTTAGTGTTTGGGGGATTAGGTGAACTCTGAGATGCTTAGGGTAGAGGGAGAGAGGAAGAATGCTTGCGCGAAAACAATTTGGCAGAATGGGATAAGGAAATCCCAAATCTGATTTTATTAAGTCCATGTTTATACCGATGGTCAAAAGCCTTCGCTAAAGTCAATTTCATTTACCGACGGTTATAAGCCATCCATAAACACCATTTCTTATACCATTCGATAAAGCTTTTGGTAAATCAAATTTACCGAAGGAAAGACCAAAAGTCGTTGGTTGTTAGCCTTCAATATTTAGCGCATTTCTAGTAGTAATAGAACTAGCAACAAACTATGATGCCTATGTTAGTTAGTACAACATATTTAAATAGTCTAGTTTATAGGTTATTAAATAAAGATGGACGACGTATGAAACAAAATAAATTTGTTTTCTTTCCCTCGTTAGAGTAAGGTTGATGTAGGTGAGTGTTTTTTCTCTTTTGTTACCCATTGGATGAATGAGTCAAGGGTAAAAAAAATCTATATGTATCATATTTTCCCTTATCCAAACACAAACCATACATGTAATTAAATATTAATAAATTATTAATATATATATATATATATATATATATTAATATTAATATTAGGTAAGAAATACAAAGTTTTTAAACATTGAACTTACATCAACCAACAAATATGTTTAGCTCATGGTTGCCGCATGTAATCTCCAACAAATCATGTGTGCATGGTATCCTTGCCAAAAACAGGGGCATCTCATGGAAACTCTACAGGATTTGTACCTATATAACAACCTCTAACATGGCCATAAGATCTTCAGTAGATTTGATTTTGATTAGATTTGGTTGAACTTGGACCAGTTCAAAATTTTCAAACCTCAAACTAATTCAAATCTTTTTATTCTGGAAAAATTAAATAAATCCAAAAAGAAATTCCAACTGTAATTGGTTACTTTTTTTGTGATGGATTTTGAGTTATTGTTTTAGATTGCTTCAATTCTAAACACTCCTAATCACATGCGTGTTTTTTATAGTTTATAATGATACAAAGCAAATATCCATTAGGTACGAAAAATAAACTCGTTCTTATTGATGTTGTTTGAACTCATTCCATTTGAATAAGAAATTACCAAATTTATTAGGAATATGTAATACTTTGATTTTTTATTTAAGTATTGAGACGAAGATGTGTATATACATATATGTCTCATACTCATCCCAATACTCATCATCTTTGTTCCATTCGTGTACTTAAGTTTTGATATGTATATAAAATTTAGATTGTCTAGAGCAATGGAGACAACGAAAAGAATTAGATTGTAACACCCTAGCCAAATGGACGTCACATACATAATTCTTGTTGTCACATTTAGAAGCTTGTCTAATGGTGCATGAACAAGTAAGCCGTCTGGTTCCTAATAAGCCTCTTTAGTTGCATAAAATTTAGGACTACAAGTAAAATAAGACATTTATTAGGAGCGACAAGGTTAAATAAAATTACTACGCACTAAATATCATAATTTATTAGAGATAAAGAAAAAAACATGTAGGGTGTGTTCACTTGGGATGATTGGAGGTGATTGAGGGAGAGTGATTGAGTGAATTTGAGAGTAACTTTTTTTGTTGTTTATTTGAGTGAATTTGGAGGTAAACGGGAGTGAATTTTAAAATAAAGTTTGTGAGAATTGATGTAGGATTTAGTTTATATGACAAATTAAAAAAATTTATTTCGAAATTCACTCTCGTTTATCTCCAAATTCACTCAAATAAACAACAAAACTATTATCCTCAAATTCACTTAATCACTCTCTCACAATCACCTCTGATCACCCTCAAGTGATATTTTGAAAAGGATAATGATATTTAGACAACATTTTTTTGACAACATTTGAACATTGATTACGTGTTAATCTGTGATTGGTTAAAAATTACTCCACAATCAATAATAATAATCATAAACACTATTGACCATCACAGATTAACACGTAATCAATGTTCAAATGTTGTTAAAAAAATGTTGTCTAAATATCATTATCCTTTTGAAAAAGAGAAACTTTTACTTTCTCCAAAATCACAAAGTGGAAACTGGTTTACGTTTCCGTAAAACAACCCAAAAGCAGTTTTCCCCTGCACTTCCAAATTTAAGCAGTTTTCCCCTGCACTTCCAAATTTTGGTTCTGTATCTCCAAAATTCTAATATCATCCCTTCATTAATAACTATGACTTTCGTAAGTTAAGAAATTTATTCACTTGACTTTTGTAAAGCAGTTAAGAAATTAAAGCCGATTAAGGATTTTTATTAAAATTTTTAGTTTACCCTTTTTGTATTTTATTTAATAATAATAATAAGGTTTAAATCTCTTTTTGGTCCCTAAGTTATGAGCGAATGTTCAGTTTAGTTCCCGCTTTTAAAAATGTAAATCTTTGGTTCCTAAGTTATAAAAGATGTATCAAATGAGTCCCTTTTTGATGTTCATGGTCAAAGTACAAAGAGCAATCTAAAGTGTTGTTATTATTAAGAAACAAATCGGAGTAATCTAAAGATGTAGCAGACTAAAGATTTACATTTTAAAAAACGGAGACTAAACTGAACATCGGTTTATAACTTAAGGACCAAAAAGAGGTTTAAACCTAATAATATTTGTAAAATCCCTGATTCTAATAGAGATGAATAAAATCCTTAATCCAAATAAACTAAATAATAGGCATTGTGCCACGTGAAGCACTGCTTATTTTAAAAAATAATTCATATAATTAAATAATACACGTCAGCATGTCTTCTGGCTACCACGTCAGCTAAACTTAACGCCGTTTGAGATCAGTTAACAATTGGGGTAAAATGTGTGCATTTTTACAAAAATTATGACCCAATTGAGACAGTTCAAAACTTGAGGACCGAGCTGAGATTTTCACACAAATACGAGGACCAAGAAGGGATTAAGCCAATACGTCAGCATACCACGTCAGCTAAACTTTGAGATCAGTTAACGGTTGGGGTAAAATGTGTGCATTTTTACAAAAATTATGACCCAATTGAGACAGTTCAAAACTTGAGGATCGAACTGATATTTTCACACAAATACGAGGACCAAGGGAGGTATTAAACCTAAAATATATTAAAAAAATAAAAATATAATATTTTAAATTAAAAAAATTATTTATTTAAAAACATTAAAAAACTAAAAGCAAAAAAATTTAAAAAAATATGTTAACCACCATATTTTCAATCTGAATATAAATGTATCAGATTGAATATGTTCCAAATACGATTAACAAATTATTTTTAAGTTTTTTTTTGTTTTTATTTTTTAATAAATAATATTTTATAAATGAAAATATTAATATATATTAAATTATATGATAAATATTAACTAAATTAAACATTTATTAAATAAAAAAATAATTTTTTATTATTAAATTAAAACAAATAAATTTTTAATTTAATATTTTTTTAATTTTGTTTTTTAATTTAAAATATTAAATTTTATTTTTTGATTTTTTAATATGTTTTATTATATTATTAAATAAAAAAATAATCTAAGAAAAAAATAAAAAATAAAAATCTGGGTTTGAAAACCGGTTAAAAATTTAGGTTTAAACCTCTTTTTTTAATCGATTTTCGAACGTGAGATAAGGAATTTTTGAACCAGTTAAAGTTTTTATGATTTTTAAAGTTTTATATATTTTATTTATTTTAATAATAATATTATTATTATAATTATATTATTACTAATTTTGTTTTTTTTTTATTATTATTAATATTACTAGTATTACTATTATTATTATTATTATTATTAAATAAAAAAAAAAGTAAATGAAAAAAAACCTAGAAAGTCAATTAAAATATTTACTTAATTGGCGTACAAAATTATTAATGAAAAAGATAGTGTTGAAATTTTGGAGATGCATGACGAAACTTATTTATGAGAGAACTACTCAGTTTTTTTGCTTCAAAATTTCCACACAAAACTTTCTCACATGAAGGGTGAAATTCAAACTTTTCAGATGTAACATAAAAAAATTAATGAAAAAGAAAAATACAATGTTATTCTTATTAAGTAAATCAATATTACGATAAAATAAAAAGTTTAATAAAATGATTTATCACCCTTCTATTTTAAAAAAGTTATATAAATATTTCCAGATATGTTTTCATCAACCAAACCAAAAGAACATAATTCCTAAGATTTATAATTTTCAAAAATCATATAATATTTTGCTACGAAAAAAATTCTCTTGAAATCGGTGACCGCGTATTTTTTGATTATGAAAACCATTAACTAGCTTGATCAATAAAGGTAGCATTAACTAGTTTGATTAATAATATAAAATTGTAATTTGGTTATGAAATTGGACGAAATAATTTTGAATAATGAATTAGCTCTTTGATCAGTATCTCAATAATACTTGAGCATCTCTGCTTAAAAAGAATGACTTCATTGTAAGGAAAAACAATGGTACAATCTGTTTGGAGGAAGATTATAAGAAAGCCTAAAGTATAATAATTAAGACCTAGATTTTATTTCACAAACATTGTTGTTACCTAGGTACTTACTTTTTCCAATCCATTGTTACCTGGGTGGCGTTCCCTGCATTACCTGCGAAGAAACACTAGTTGTTGTATACAAAGATTTTAGCTGTCTGCTTATGAGTTTGCTATTCGCCTGCTGAAGTTGTGCATCACTAGACCACCACTGTTCCAAGGCATGAGCTTCATGAAACTTCTGCTTTTCCTTAGTCACCACAAACAACTTTGCTGCAACTTGTCCATGTCCATTTGTCGGACAAACATTCTCCTTGTCACCATCATTCTTCTCCTCTGAGCATTCAGGGTCTGTGTAAGAGCAACATATATAATCACTGTTGTTTACATACAAATGAGGAACCCATTTTCCCACCCCAAAACCAGCATTCTTGAAGCTAGATAACCGTGGTATCCAACTCTTCAATCCTATGCTCAGAGTCTTGTCTCCACCATTGCCAATACCTTGACCTTCTTCACTACTTGAAGAAGGAAGCATGGATTTAAGTCTCTTCCAAACCAACTCAGCCTTTTCCCCAATGTTTCTCAGACTCATGGCCAGTGAAACAGAAGGTGGATTGAACAAATGTGTCTCCACATAAATGCCATCCTTTGCCAATGCTTTTCCCACTTGAAGAGCAAAACCAGCTCCCAATGAATGCCCTGCAATGCAAACATTGCTGCTTCCATATGTGTCTGAGACTGACTTTAGTACCTCCAGAGCTACCTTAAATCTGACAGAGCCCTTCAGGCTTTCCCAGGCCAGAAATCTAAGGTCATCTTCGATGTCTCTGCGCATTGTAGGGCTTTTGAGCAATGTTCCTCTTAGAGCTAAAACGGCTTTTGGGGCACCACTTGGTCTAATTAGAACTAAGTCAGCCATTGCTGCAGCTCTGTCCCATTCAAGTATTGCACCAAAAATGGATCCATCTCTTTCATCAATCAGTGTTTGAGTGAGTTTGTACTTGAAGGGAATCCACCAATTTGGAGCTAGAGCATTTTCTGGGCTTCTGTTCTCCTGTCTGTCAAGTTCAACCAGGTAAACTGCCTGTATAAAACAAGCAATCACAGTTCTTTTGTAATTTGCATCCTTCCTGCATACAAACAAAATACTCGTCAGTACAAGGATTTGGGAAGCCTAAAACAAACTTAAAGTATAAAGAATAAGAGATTTTTGAGGCTTTTTAATTTCTTGAAAGTCTAAAACAATTATTACTAAACAATTTTTTTAAGGCCTTTTCTTCTTGAAGGCCTAATGCAGTAAGAAAAAGTATTTATTAGGCCTTCTTTTCTTGGATGCCTATAGCATGCTTAGGCCTTGATCCCGCCCTAAGTACACATACATTGCAACAATGTACTCCAACCCAGTATAGCTTGAAAGCTTTTCTATCAGGATTATAAGGTACTTTTGCTAGAGTTAATGGGAAATATGATACTCTCAGAGTTACAAGCATAGACCATACAGTGAAGAGTTTTATAGACGAGAAATAATGAATGAGAAAAAGATTATTGTTTTCAAATATTTGAAACTGAATTAGACATGACTAACAATTTATAGATGTTAAAGTAATAACAATACCACACTCTGATCAGATCCATGTTCTAAATATTCTAAAGGCGTTATATGAATTGTTTCTTTAGAAAAACAACTAAGAAATTGGGTATCAAAATGGAGATTTAAACATAAGGAATGAATGATAAGACCAAAAATTCTATATCAAATACTTCTTAATAAAGCAACTATGGATGAATGTTATAAACAAACCAGTTCAACTTCGAAACAAATTAGGCCTTCCAAAGTAAGAAAATTAGGCCCTGATTAATACATAAAGCAAAGACCAATAAGGCAAATGAATGATCAAAATATAAGGAAACTAAAAGAATATACACATCAAACAATCAGATAGATGATCTCCAAGAAATTGCTATGTTTGCCATTTGATGAAAATTCTCAGTCCAAAAGACTGAAATTCAAAACCCTTATGCTAAAATTTCAACATTTTGCATTTCATATTTCCTTGAATCTCATACCCCAAAATTCAACTCACCACAAACCAGTTTTTAAACGTTGCAGGCTCTTGCTAAAAACTAAAACCCCATCACAACATTAGCTTCAAAGCAAATCAGACATCAAGAAAACATACGTTCGCGCTACAACCACACCCAGAAGCCAAGTTAAAGTTCAACCATTGGCCGAATGAGGCCAAAAAAACAAGAACCACATGCCAAAAAAGCTAAATTTATCTCAGATTCAGAAGAATTAAAGGAAAACATGAAAAGAATATACCCACCAACTAGAACTGATAAGGTCTCTCCAGTTAAGGTTGGTCAAATTGCGAGGACCAGAGACATGAAAGGCGTAAGGGTGAGATGCTTCTTCCCCTTTTTGTTGAACCGTTTCCTCTTTTTCTTGAACCACTTCCTTTGTTCCTTCGTCTTCTTCTTTGATCACTGGGCTCGTGATTTGTCTGCTCATGATGATGATGCTGCAGAGAGAGAAAGAGAGAGAGAAGAGTGAAAAAGAGTGTCTTTCCTTTGTGGGAACTAGTTGTTTAAGAGTCACCTATTGTTGTACTTACAACAATAAAACAACAACAAAATTCAAAAACATTCACAATTCGGATCCCTCTATGTAACGGTCATATTAGTAACATTACCGCGGCCGTTTTTGTTCAACGGAATAATGAATGAGTGATGAAATGATTTTTTTTTTTTTTTTTCTGTATGTGAGCTAATTTTCTATATTTTATGAAACAAATATTTTCTATGTAAGTAGCATTTATAATAACTAATTTTAATATAGAAATTGTAGACTTGTAAATAAATATTTTTTAAGTCCACGGATTATATTTTACATTAATAACAGGAAATTTAAATTGTTGAAGATTATTTTTAACTATTGATAATTTTGTAAATGATAAAGTTTTAGTTTAGGGATAAAACTATAAACTTAATTTAAAAGGGACAAATAATTGATAGATCGAATCACAAATAACTCAAATGAAAAATTAAAGAATGTTAGATTAAAATTATTCCATGAAAATAGAAGAACAAATACGAAGACAAAGAAAATAATTACATGGAAATTGTACAAATAAATTATATATATTTCATTATTGTGAGACAGAGATAAGAGTTATAAGATGGTAAAAAAAATAAGAAATCATTTGTAAAAGAAAATTAGTAGGGTATTCATTTAAACTAAATAAACAATAATTTTAAAAAGAGTAAAACATTTATTTTAAACTCCCGCAGTCCAAGTGAATTATTTGTATATATGCAATTAATATAAGTCTTGTAACTGTTTGTCCACACTTATGTTAGCATTCAAATGGCATGAAAGAGAGTAATTTTATATTGAAGATAACTCATGCAAAGAAAAAATAAACTTGAATCCGACAAGAATTCAAATTCAGATTGATTGATAGGTATCAAAATTTAATTCCTACTTGTAAACCCAAGGATCATAAAACCTATCAAAAATAGTGTAGTGTGTGATTCGTAATGTCTCCTCACATCACATATCATAATCATTACTACAATTTTAATCTTATATTCAAAATAAAGATGGCTATTTTCGTGTTTGCCTTTTAAGATATTATCATTTAATTACATAAAGAACCATATTTTGTTCAATAATTTTAAAATTTTGTTATAATAATCACAAAGAATGTACCTAGCCCCTACACAATTTTCTCCTACAGTCGGTTGGTCTCTTCAAAGTCCACTTCTTTTCGGTCCATCTCCTAAGACCGGTCATTTCCTCTCACTCTTCCTCAATCCAAGTGTCGTCCAGAAAGGTACCTGCCAAAGGTTCTTCGATGTAAAGTCAATAACAGTTCGGTAATATGAGAGTTGTATTAAATGTGCAATTAATGAACTTACCTACCTCTTACCTTTGCCCTGTATTTATAGTGTTGGTTATGGGCCTTGGATTAGGGAAACCTTAATCAAGGCCCAATCACAGTCCAATAACCTTTAATCCTATCTTACCTTAATCTTGTTAGGTAGCTTGTCCGTAAGAGTCATCCTGTTTTGTCGTTGCCTAGAAATCATCTTCTACGCCGTTCGGACTGTCCTAGTACATAAGGCCCCCCAAGCCCTAGACAATTGATTGTCGTTGGGTTTAAAACTAGAGTGGGGTTGGCTGGTTCCCCCTTTGAAATTGGTTTGGGCGGGAAAACACGTGTCACGCCATAATATGTCGGCGTACTCGGGTAATGGGACCGTCGCTGAATCTAAACCCTTGATCGTGGCATATATCAACGGTTGAGATGCGCTGGCGGTTCGAAAATTTTTACTCTAAATAGGGGAGCGTGACGTTGTCATTTTCACCTCTGCCTTCTTCCTTTATTTCTTATCGTTCGGCGTAGTGTTTTTGCAGTAAGGTAATAAATGGCTACTGTTCAGTTGTCTTCTTCCAATGGGTCGGCGGGCGGAGACGGTGGGGACTCGTTTGGCGGTGGTAGGACCTCTTCTCCCAGTTCGATGTCATCATCCTATCTGGAGAGGGAGAATCACGGAAGGGAATCTCCTCCCGGATCACCAGTTTATAGTGGCGACCAGGTGATAAATGGAGAATCACTCTTCCTTCTTCAGGGCGGGATATAAGTGGATGCGGCCAAAACTAAGCCTACAGGTGGCTGACCAGTTATTGGGGGTACGGGTGGGCCTCACATGATGTAGGCTCCTATGAGTCCGAGTACAAGACACGAGACGATATGCTAGAATGAGTCGATCACTCTTTCTTGGCTCGGGATGAGGAGGATGCCCGGTTGGTCCGTTTGGGTGTTAGTTGACCCAATGAACGGGTTTTTCACAGAAAGGGGGACAGTACGGAGGACTTGTTCTTTGTATATACATATTTTTTAACCAGATGTTTGTCCGCGTACCGTTCATCATCTTCCAATCGGCCGTCCTCCGAAAGCTGAACGTAGCCCCTTCCCAATTACATCCGAACAGGTGGGCCTGTATACAAGCTTTCATGGCCATGTGTTCGGTTGTTGGGACAAATCGACAAGTGTACTGAGTCGCACAAGTAATATAAAATGGTAAGACCAAGTATCGTATCCCAGAGTACTCTCGACGCTTAACAGTTGTGTGATAACAAGATTAATTAAGACTTAAAGTAAAAGAGATAATAGGTTTGGAATGCAAAAACATAAAATTAAATATGAATGCAATTGATCAGTGGCAAAGGAGCACAAATTTGAACGAATGTTGATTTATATGAGATGAATATGTTGTTGGGGTCAGATTTCACCAAGTTCCCTCTCATGTATATAAGAATTCTTCTTTATGCATTAATGCCAACTTCTCTCACTAAATCACTTAAACCTGATCCCTCGGTAAATAAGCATGTCCCTAATTACTAGTTCATACAATTCATAGCATTCCTGGTAAAAAGATCTGAAGAACAAGAGATTAAGACGACCAAGACTCATACCCTCATCCCTGAGCAATATAACCCTTAGGAGTAATTCAATAAGAACCTGAATTGTAAGGAGCCTCCCGACACTCATGCAATTCATAAATCATGCTAATGAATGAGTTAAACACAATAAGCATTGAAATAAATGAATTACTCTAAAAATTAATGAAAAAGCATATGGAATTAAGAATCAATTCAAATACATGAGAGTTTACAAGGTTACATCATCCCCAACAACAAATAGAAGTTATTTCCCCATAGACATGGGGGAACTCTATGAACAATGGAAGAAAGAATGAGGAAGAAAGCCTAAGAATTGGATAAAGAGTGTATTGCTATGCTCTTCTCTGCCAGGGATGCAAAACCTAGAGTCCCAGGGTCTTTTAAATAGTGTCAGAGGCGTGCCAAGAAAGGGCCCGGTCCAAAAGAATCGAAACAGAGCAGAAACAGGGCCCGATCCACAAAAGTCGACGCCTAAGCGGTCTAGGAGGACGCCCAGGCAGTCATAACACCTTATGTAAGGCCCATGCTTCAAGTTTGGATGCCCAAGCTTCGAGGCCCCGCCGCCTAGATGCCTAAGGCCACTGCCCGGGCAGCGGACGACAATTCTGCATGCTCATGCTTTGGTTATGGACGCTTGGGCTTCACGTTGTCCCTACTTCTGGTGCCTTTTTATGCCCTTTTGAGCTCCATCTTCTTGGCTCTTCGTCTCTTCTTCCAGTATTACTTCAATCTCCATTAAAAAAAGGGAATTAGTCATACAACCATTAAAATCAACCTCAACTCTCTTATTCACACAATTTATTGCAAAAGCATGAGTCCAAGCAAGTTTCTAAATGAAAAAGAGTGCTTTTAGTATCAAAATCATATCACCAATAATGGTGTTTTAAACCGTTATCACAACCCCAAACTTAGAACTTTGCTTGTCCTCAAGCAAACAAAATGTAACTCAGCTCTTTAGAACAATTACTACAATGACTAAACCTTTTTCAAAAACTTTTTCTTTTCAAGACAAGGAGTCACTTTTATCAATTCAGCATAAAGATCTCAGTCAAGATATGTAGATGCTTTAATTCAATAAGATCAATTTGATGCTCATACTTTCAACAGGTGATATCCTTAAAAGTTACTTCCCACCAAGGAGAGTGTTTCACTCAAGCGCTGAAAAGTATATCACTCAAGCACTCAAAAGTGTCTTACTCAGCTCACAGGTGTATAGTGTGGTGTTTCACTCTGTTATCCCAATGTCAAACAAATTAATTTTTCCTTTCATTTAACCAAAACCAAACATACTCACAAGCAGGTTATCATCACAAGGGCTTTCCATGGCTTATAACTTGGCTGGGCTAAGAAGGAAATTCGTTTTTCTGGTCAGCAAAATTCCTTGAGTTAAGAGAGACATTTATGAATTTATCATTCAAGAACAAATCTCTTTCTTTTTCCAAGCTTTCCCTTGCAGCGAACTTTTCCTTTTTTTTATTTTTCTTTTCTTTTCTTTTCTTTTGCCTTTGCTTTTCACTTGCTTTTTCTTTTTATTGCTCATTGCCTAGAGAAGTGGGTTGTTACCTGGCAACCCCAAACTTGAACCTTTATTAGTACCTCATCAAATGTTCTCAACTTAACTCAAGGTAAAGATTTTCAAAACGGTTTTTCAAAACATGCACAAGGTTCAAGGTTAAAAAATATTTAATTCAAAGGTTAGAACATCAAATAAAAGTTGTTTTCCAAAATATTTAATTTTCCCCAAAAGTAAAAGTAAAATAAAATAAAAGAATTTATTATGAAACAAAAATATTTTTTTTTTGTTTTATGAACCCGACAAGGATTGACCTTATGTCTATGTACATCCATTTATAATGGACAATCAGGGATCACGTAGTTCTTTATCTAGAAAAAGTTTGTGAGTTTGTTTAAAAAACAAGTGAACCCAACAAGGATTGACCTTGCTCCCCGCACCTTTGGAAAAAGAAAAAAAAAAGGTTTGGTTTAACCAAAATGACATTTTTTGGTTTTAAATATTTTGTATATTTTTTATGTTAAAAAAATGATGGAAAAAGAAGAAAAGAAACTGGCCATAGGCCGACGCGTACTTATATTTAAAATTTCATGATTTTAAGAAAACATTATCTGTGCGTAAAAAAATAATATCTTTGGAAGAAAACTTCAAAGTATAATAAAAAGAGAAAAATAAGAGCGTAGAGGTGACATACCTTTTTAGCTTCTGGAATTCCCTTAGTGCTTCCTCAGTGGTTGTTGTTGACAGAACCCTTATATATGAGAACCTATTTTTCTCTATACTCCCTCTTTCAATCTGTATTATCTGTAGGTCTTTTCCTCTATTTTTTCAGTCTCTTTTTTTCTTTCATAGGGTGAGCATTTATATACACACATTGTAATATTATGATAATCTTGCCTTCATTGAGAATTAATTGACAATGAACAAAATAGGAAAAGAAAAGGTCTTGGTTGCAAGAAAACCAATTAAATAAAATTCAAGACATTGATTATAATATATTTGTCAAAAAATTTGTCCATTTTAAAAAAGAAATCATATTTTATCTCTTCAGGAAGAAACTGATGCAACAATCAATATATTATTTTTAATTGTTGCTTATAATCATTGCCATAATATTGATTCAAATTAATACCATACTAAACTAATATTTCAAAAACATTCTAAAGTGATGCATCTGCATTAAGGAAGATTATTTTATTATTTTCTTTTTCCTTGTTTTTACCCACCATTAATTATTATTCTCCTATTCTTTAATTTTAATTATTTACTTTCCCGGACGAAATTTGGTGTTGACAGCAATTATTTACAAACAACTCTGAAGCTCAAAACTCACACAGGTAAACTCATAAGTCCCAAAATCCAGAAAAACATCCTGCTTAGTATCTCAATTAAACTTTTATCTCAAGCACATGTCTCACAAATTGTGAGTCATCTCTTAAGTCACATCATGCATCATCTCAACATCAGTCAAACACTAGAATCTCATAAAACAAAGCTCATCACATGAAACAACACAGTTGAATCAAAGCAGTTTAGTTCATTCAAGAAGAGCACACTAAAATAAAATAAACTAAAACAAAAACAAAAATTAAAAATTTAAAAAGTAAAAGTTTAGAGCACTGGGTTGCCTCCCAACAAGCGCTTCTTTAATGTCACTAGCTTGACCCAATAAGCTCATGTCACATCAACCAGCTCCATGACTGTAGAAAGGCGTTCCACCTCACCACTTAGGTAATGCTTGAGGCGTTGTCCATTGACTACCCAACTTCTTTGTGGGTTTTAGGCGGCTAGGTCTGTTAACTCAACTGCCCCATGAGGGTGGACATTTTTTATCAGTAACGGGCCAGACCACTTGGCCTTCAACTTTCCAGGGAAACGTTTTAGTCGTGAAGTGAAGACCCTTTTTACCAGTTTCCGGTCATGATAATATATCACTTTTTCTTTGTAGTTTTTAGAAGAATTATAGGTGTGCAACCACATCTCGTCAAGCTCAATAATTTGCCTCCTTATTTCTTACATCATAGTGCTTGAGTACTTTTGGAAGCTGGTAATTACAAAAATGAGATCCTCCATCACAAAATGGATGCATTATGAACTCTGTTTTCTTCCGTCATACAAAGTTCTTCCACAATGTCTATTTGAAAGCATGCCTTGTCATCTTTAGGATGTGACATTGCTTGAAACACGTCAAAATCCACCTCTTCATCTTGTACCTGAACTTTAAGCTTACCCTTTTCAACATCAATCATGATCCAAGAATCAAAGGTCTTCCAAGAATCAAAGGTGCATCTCCATTTTCTTCCATCTCCATTATAACAAAATCCACTGGAAATAAGAATTTATCTACCTTAACTATCACATCTTCAGCAATTCCATAAGGATATTTGAGAGACCTATTTGCTAATTGAAGAACCATTCTTGTTGGTCTGATTTCTAACCCTCTAATCTTTTCGAACATAGACAGATGCATAAGATTTATACTAGCTCCAAGATCAATCAACGCTTTCCCAACCTCTAACTCTCCAATAGTACAAGGAATAATGAAGCTCCTTAGATCATGTAATTTAAGAGGTAATGACCTTTCTATGACAGCACTGCAATTACCTTGCACCTCAATTGTTTCCTTTTCAAGATACTTCCTTTTCTTTGTAATAAGTTCTTTTAAAAACTTTGCATAAGATGATATTTGCTGGAGTGCCTCGGAGAATGGTATGCTTATTTCCAATTTTTTGAAAATCTCCATAAAACGCTTAAACTGCTTTTCTCTCTCCTTTCTAGAATATATCTTTGGGTACGGTAGTGGTTTTTCATACTCCTTCTCTTTAACTTTTACAGCCTCCTCTTCCTGATCTTTGTTCATCATATTTTTCTCTATCTCACACTCCTCTCTCTGTTCACTCTTTTCTTTAACACTCTATTTTTCTTTTTCTTTTTTCTCAACCTCTCTTTCCTTCAAAACTCTCCCACTTCTAGTAACAATCTCACATGCTTCTGCCACATTATTTTTCTCCACACAATCAACTTCAAACACACTTTTGTTCATAATTCTCTGAAAAATTTCTTCAGATTCTGCTCTCCTTTGTATAGGTATGAAATTAGGCTGTTGTGGGACTATGGAAGCTTCTTTCACTGTCTGTGATAAATCAGATAATGTTTTTGTCACTATTTCCATATACTGAGTGATTATATTGTTTTGCTCACTCGTCCCCATGTTATCTTGTAACATCAAAACGTTTTTAACAATATCACCATGCACCCCATGTGTTTCTTCATTATCTGCCATGAGTTCTATCAAATCATAAGCTTCGTCCTCATTCTTTCTATTTATACTGCCTCCAGCTGAAGCATCTAACATCATCTTTGACTGAGTGTGTAAGCCTCCAAGGAAAGCAAGTAGATATGAAGTCTTGTCAAGTCCATGGACAGGGGTCTTCCTCAACAGGCCTTTGAATCTGTCCCACACCTGTCCAAGAGTTTCTTCCATTCCTTGGTTGAATGAAGAAATCTCCAGCTTCCCTTGATTGATCTTTGTTGGTGGAAAGAATTTGTTAACAAATTTTGTTGCCACCGCCTCCCAATTCCTGAAAGTACCTTCTGGGAATGAATGCAACCATGCTTTAGTGTTTCCTCCAAGAGAGAAAGGAAACAGGCTGAGTTTGACCCTGTTGTCAGAAACTCAATTTATCTTCACGGTATTGCAGATTTCACTAAAAGTGGTTAAATGATCATAAGGATTCTCATTTAACAGCCCGTGAAATTGGTTGCTCTGGACTAGCTGGATGAGAGCAGGGTTCATCACCATGTTTGTTGCATTATCTGCTAGCAAAGTTATGCTGTTAAAATGCAAAGGACCCACAGTGTTGGATGCGTCCCCCAGTGTGCGTCTTGGAGGAGGTTGGTCCGCCATCTCCTCAATGTCCAAAGTCTCAAATGAAGAGTGCAAAAGTTCTTCAGGAGAAGGAAAGATTTCATGTGCAGGACGTATAACTTTCCTCCTTCTCCTGTCTGGAAGCCCTTCAAGAAGAGGTTGCTAGTCTTTTCTGCTTCTAGTATGTATTGTTTCCAGCATGCACAAGAAACAAACCCTAAAAGCACTTTTACAGAAAATAAAACAAAATTAAACAAAACAGAATCAAAACAAATAATTACAAACAAGTCAAATTTAAGTTAATTCACACTACTTGAAAAAGTAAACCTCGAGTCCCCAACAACGGCGCCAAAAACTTGTTGACTCTCTAGCAAGTGTACTAGATCGTTTCAAGTAATATAATTGGTAAAACCCAATATCAGTCTTCCCAAGAGACTCGAAGGCCTTATCGTTCGTGCAAATTGAAATCGTAAGACTTGTAAAGAAAATTAATTGGTGGGAATGCAAAAACACAAAATAAACATGCAAATGCGGTTGATTCAATTGACGAGAAAAAGACTAGGGATGAACGAAGTTGTTGGGGGTTCACAATTTCATCTAATCTGCTCTCTCTTATCTACTCCTCTTATTTAATTTGCTTTGTTATCTAATCGTCATGCAAACTTTCTTGGTCTACCCTTAACTTGATCCCTCTGCGAAAAGAGCATATTACTAATTACTGGCTTGCTATCCCCAGCCTCCCCTAGTAATTAATAACGCGTTAAGAACAGAAGCAAAAACAATTGATCGTCCTAACCCCCTATCCCTAGGTGGTATTGCTTAATCAAGGAATTTCTCACCAGTTCATGACAGTATTGTACGTTCCCGTATCAATAAAGACAAACAACAATTATCGAATGAGTTAAACGACAAAAGCTTTAAGCACAGATGAGAACCCAACAATTGATAATTAAAACATATGACAAGCATATAAATAAATAAGAGTTTCAATAAAAGAGAGTTTCAAAAGATTACATTGTTTCCCCCAACTACAAAAGGGTTTAGTTCACCATTGTCATGGTGAAACTAGATGAAAAATGATGGAAGAATGGAAGAACAAACCCTAGATAGGATAAAAAGGAGCCTAAGCATCCGAGAGATCTTTTCCAAGGAGAGAAAATTAGGTCTGGCCACCCTCTTCTGTCAAAAGAATGACTCTCGAGTCGCAATAGGGCTATTTATAGTTGAGGAGCGTCATAGAAAACAGGCCCAAGCCCAGCAGACAACCGCCCGACACCACACTTATGACGCCCAGCGGTTTGTCCATAATCGCGCCACCGCCCGACGCTTGAGTTCCACCGCCCGGGGGTTTGCCCTTTATCGCAAAACCGCCTGGCGGTTTGCCCTTTACCGCAAAACCGCCCAGCGTCGTCACCTGGGTGTCAAACAGTGGCCTCGCCTCGCATTTGGCCGCCCAGCGGTGGATTTTGGCGCTAGGCGGTTCCTAGACTCTTCTTTTCTTCACTTTTCCTCCTCTTTCTTGAGTCAAAGACCTTCATCTTCAATCTCATTCTTCACTTTCATTAAAAATACTACAAAACAATGCAAAACAAGCATAATATCACTAAAAACAACTTTTGACTCTCAACTGACTCAATTTATGTGTTTTTCTTGATTCTAAGCTCATTCTAAGTCTTAAAGGGTGTAATTTGGTCTCAAATGATATATGAAAATAACTGTTTTTCAACCATTATCACAACCCCAAACTTAGAACTTTGCTTGTCCTCAAGCAAACAAAACAAAACTTGGCTTTCTACTATTTCATCCAATGGTTCAACACTCTTAAAATGCATGACAAGAACTACTCAATTTCATACCTTCAGTGAAATAAAATCAAGATGCATGTATGCTTTCAATTCAATTCAATTCAGTTCACATATTTTTCAATAGATGTTACACTATATGAATGACCAATCCACTAAGCAAAGATGTAAGCATGAAATTTAGCAATTCTCACCAAGCAAGTGTTTCACTCAATCACTCAAGTATTTAGGGTGACACTCCAACTCTTTATTATTCACAAGTCACATGAAACAACATTGCCATTCATCTAAAACAGTCAAAATCTTTACATGCAAGCACCATCTCAAGGACTTTTCCACGGCTTGTATTGAGGCTCGGCTAACATGAAAAATTGTTTTTTCTAGAATGCAAAGTCCTTAAGTTAAGAGAGCTACCATAGTATTCAAAAATTAAGCACAACTCTCTTCCTCACCAATCCCACTTATTCCCTACTTCTTCCCTTTTCTTTTTTACATTGAGCTCACTTTCATGCTTTTCTTCTTTTCTTTTCTTTTTATCATGCATTTTTCTTTCTCAACATTTGAGCTCAATGCTTTACAGTTGCTTTTCAAACTCCCCCATACAATCCCAAACTTGAACCTTTTCCACACATACAATTAAGCTCAACCCAACTCAAGGTAAAGAATTTCAAATCAAGGGTTCTCATATTGTTTAAGGCTAAGGTTCGAAAAGGATATAATGTTTCAAGCACTTTGGGTAAAAATTTGGCTAGAGAAGGGTTTCAAAAATGGCCTTGATTATATGACATTCACATGAAATTCAATCAATCATAAAGATTAAGGCAATATCATTGATGTTTTCCTATAAACAATACATACAACATTGAAAACTCTGGAGCTCAATACCTCACACAACATGCTTTCTCACACAACATTCATTCATACACCCTGCTTAGCATCATAACCACAATCATAATTCATCACACATCTGTTCCACTGAATATCAACATACAACACAACTCAATTCTCATCCACATCAGATCATCATTAAATAGAATTGTCATGCAAATTGTTCAGTCAAACATTTTCAGAAAAGTAGTCAAGCCAAGCATACACACTGAAAGTAAAAATTCAACCTATTTTAAGAATCTAGGTTGCCTCCTAGTAGCCTTGTTTAACGTCACGAGCCTGACCCAAACCTAATGGATCCACCAACATCATTTCTGAGGCAAATATTTCCACGTCTCCTCGCAAATAATGTTTAAGCCTCTAGTCATTCACTATCCAGCTCCGTTGTTGATTATCATCATTTGAATGCTTCTGATTCCTTTCACATTGGTTGGTGGTGGGAGTTTTCCAATGACCTCTACTTTGGCTCTGTCAACTTCAATTCCTCTGGAAGAAATTTTATGACCCATAGCAATACCTTCTGTTACCATAAAGTGACATTTTTCTCAGTTGAGAACAATATTAGATTGGGTGCATCTCTTGAGTACTACATCCGGCTTAGACAAACACTTATGAAAGGAACTGCCAAATACTGAAAAATCATCCATGAAGACTTCTACGCATTTTTCTATCAAGTTTGCAAAAATTGCCTGCATGCATCTCTGAAAAGTCGCTAAGGCATTACATAGGAAAAAATTCCAAATGGGCAGGTGAAGGCTGTCTTTTCTTTTTCCTTGGGATCTACCACAATTTGATTATACCCAAAATATCCATCCAGAAAACATTAGAAAGCCTGACCTTCCAATCTCTCCAGCATCTGGTCCATGAAAGGAAAGGGGATGTGATCCTTCCTTATAGCATTGTTCAACTTCCTGTAGTCAATACAATCCTCCATCCAGTAACAGTCCTTATGGGTATGAGTTCATTTTTTCATTATAAATAACTGTCATCCCACCTTTCTTTGGTACCACCTGTACTGGGCTTACGCATGCACTGTCAAAAATAGGATCAATAATACCAGCCTTAAGTAACTTCAGCACCTCTTTTCTCACTTCCTCTTTCATCACTAGATTTAATCTTCTTTGTGGTTGAGCAACTGGTTTGTAGTCATCTTCCATGAATATTTTGTGCATGCAATAAGTAGGGTTTATGCCTTTGAGATCTGAGATTGACCATCCAATAACTAGGGTTTTGTGCCTAACGTTTGCAGAATGCAGTATGGACAAGAATTTGTCTATATGGGCACTCAATTCTATTAAGATGATTTCAACCACTGGTGAGAACCTCATTCAAACTTGTATCAAAGCCAATTTGGGAAACAATCCTCTTTACCAAGAGAAACGTTGCGGGAAGCTGAACAACGTTTATGGCAGAAACAATTCTCTATACCAAGAGAAACATTGGGGAAAGCCGAACAATGTCTTTGGTAGAAAAAATCCTCTTTGCCAAAAGAAAAGTTGGGGGAAGCTGAACAACGTTTAAGGCAGCAACAACTCTCTTTACCAATAGAAACGTGGGAGGACGATCAACCACTATGTCATCAGATAGTTGATTTGACGGAACAAGTCAAAAGCCTTAATGAAAATTTCAACAAATTTTTGAAGAAGTACGATTCCAAGAGTTATGAAGTTACCTTCAGGAATTTGGAGACACAAATTGATAAGGTTGTTGATGAGGAGAAGATGAAGGAGAAAAAAATGGAGAGAAAGGAGGAGAAGATAGAGGAGGAAAAGATAGAGGAAGAAGAAACAGAAAGGTTGAGTGAGGGAGAGGAAGATGAGGAGAGAGAAAAAAAAGTGGTTGAGAGAAAAGATTAAAAGATTAAAAGAAAAAAAGTGCAAAAATAATAAAGACGAAAATAAGAAAAAATAAAAGGAGAAAGTTGAGGGAGGAGAAGAGTGAAAAAAAGAGGAAGAGAGGAAAAAAGAAAGGATCATGTGAAAAACCCCTTCCTCATCCAGAAAAATATCATAGGAAGGAAAAGAATTTCAAATGCTTTATGGAGATCTTCAAGAAATTGGAGATTAGATTTCCTATGACCGAGACATCGAAATAGGTGCTTGGTTTGATTAGCTTTTTGAAGAGATTCAGCAGGAAGAAGAAAAAGAAAAGATTATCAAGCAAGGACAATATCAACACCTATTGATGGGTGATGGTAAGGTTTGCACCTACTGATGGGTGCTAGAAAGATTTTGGGTCAGGCTCGTGACGTTAAACAAGCGCTACCTGGGAGGCAATCCAGTTGATTGATTTGTTTATTTTGCATGTTTTAATGTTGTTCTAAGTTGCATTTAGGGTTTAATTGTTGCATAAGTGATTGGGAATTGCAAGAAACTTGAAATTTGAAAGTTGAAATTGAGGGTTACAGGGTCAAAGACGTTTGAAGCAAAGCAAAAAGGGGAAAGAAGCCAAATCGCCTCGCTGGGCGGTGGTGACGCTGAGGGGTCAAAGTGTTTTTAAAGTTGGTATTTGTTTTCTTGGCCCATTAAATTAATTTTATACCCCTTAGGGCTTGCTCAAACGTCTACTTTAAGATCCCCAACATCTTTTTGACTTTCAAACATTTTTCCAAAGTTTTCCCATCACTTCTCCTATCATCCTCCCTCTTGAAAACCTAATTTTTATCAATTTTTCCATCCAAGTTTGGGGTGATGTAAGAGCAAACTATTTGGGGTTGATTCCTCCACATTTATTGGAAGAAATTTTGTATTCTACTAATGCTTAATGAGATTTCTTGTGGTTTTGTGAATTGTACTTGGTGTAGGGAAGGCCTCCTCATCAGGAAAGAGGATCAAGACTGTGAGGAACAAGAGGAAGGAATCAGAGTTGGAGCAACTGAAGCTCCATCTATGGAGGAAGATGTTGAGGATGACGATTTTGAAAAAGGAGATGAGATAGCATAAACTGATGGATGCTATTTGCACTGGAACAAGATTTTCTATCTTTTATTTTTGTATTTATTTGTTTCTGTTTAGTAGTGTAGGATTGATGTACTTGGTTGGACACAATATCTGATGCAGTGGTTTGATATTGATATTTTTTCATGATGGGTATTGCTTGATGATGCTTTTATTGTTTGAAGCATCTCCATGATACACAGAAAAATGCTCCAAGTTGTAGAGAAATGAAAACAGAGTGATGTAGAAGATGGAGTTCGAATTGCACTGAAGATGTTTGTGAAAATGTCTGGTGATGTTGGATGAATGTTTTTGGTAGAATTATAGCTCAGGCAGCCTTCCAAAGGGGAAAGGAGCTATAGGAGGTGCAAGATAACAAGGCACAAGGTTGAACTTGAGAGGATAGCTGAGAATTCAACAACATTTCATTACTCCAAATTAGGTTACATTTACAAGTGATGAAGCTCTCTATTTATAGATGAAGGAGAGCTTCCAAGCGTGCTGTGCAAGCTATCCTAAAGGTGCACGTGATGTAAAACAATGGAAGGAAGCTTGGGAAGCAAGCTATGTTTTCCAGCTCAGCAGAAACGCTGAAGAAGAAGAAGTTGCTGTTTCGGTACCGCTTGGGCGGTAGAAGTGTGCCGCTTGAGCGCCAGCAGCAAGTTCTTCATCCTTAGCTCTTTTGCTTCTCCTAGCTTGATTACTCATCCAAGTGTTGCCAAGCTTTATTAATGACCTAAAAAACATATTAAAATGTATTTAGTTAGAGAGAAACATGTTAAGACTTTAGAAAGAAAAGATTCAGTTTTTAATCAACTTCCCTTTCATAGTGTTAGTGTAGTTGATGCTTCTTGGATGGGAAGTCCCTTTAGGGGTTTCCATCATTCCCTCCCTCTTTAAAAATGATTTGTCCTCAAATTGGGAAGAAAGAAGAAGCACAACTTTAGTGTTTATTGTCCTCCTGGATCAAAGATATATCTACAAAAGATAGAAAAAAATGAGTATGATGAATAAGATATATATGCAAAGAGAAGAATATGAAATGAAGGCCTTCTGACAAAAAGAGTTTAAGAAGAAGTCTTCGCCTTTTTGTTGCCACTTATTTTGGAACATTCCCCATAATGAAATGGAGAATCAAAGTGATGTTTTTGAAAAGAAGAAAAGTCAAGGTATTTACCTACTAAGGAAGGAGTTAACATCATGCATACCTTTGACTCTATATTCTTTTCTTGAGAAGGTTGCTTGTCCAACCAATTTTCTTCTTGTTTTTCATTTTCAATTTTCATTTTTATTTTGATTTCATCCTCTTTAACTTGTTCAGGTGTAAGAGGAATCAAAGTGATTTTATTTCCTTTGTGGAGGAAAGTTATTTTGTTGGTATAGCCATCATGAGTGGAGTTATGGTCATATTGCCATGGCCTACCAAGTAATACATGCCCAACATCCATTGGAACAACATCACATAAAACATTTTCTTCATATTTGCCAATAGATATTGGTATGGTTACTTGTGTGTTCACTACTATTTCTTCATCCTCTATTATCCACTGAAGCTTATAAGGCTTTGGATGAGGAATAGTAGGTAAGGCCAATTTATGCACCACTCTAGAACTACAACAATTGCTAGAAGAACCATTATCCACAATTAATGAACAAGTGTTTTAAAAAAATTTGCATCTTGTGCGGAATAGGTTCTCCCTTTGAGATTGTTCTAGTTCTTTGGTTTGACTTCCAACAAGTCTTCTAACCAACAATAACTCACCTTCACAAGGTAAGGCTTCTTCCTCAGATATGGAAGTATCTAAATCACTGGAAGAATCTTCATTTTCACTTTGGTGGTCCAAGAGATAAGTAGACCTTTTGTGAGGACACTCAGAAGAATAATGTCCTCTCTCTCCACACTTAAAGCATCTAGTCTCTCTAACCCTTGTTTCTTTTGAAGACTCTTTGTGAGGGGTATTTCTTTCTCGCTCTCTCTCTTTTTCTTTACCTCTCACTTTCTCTTTCTCTTTTTCTTTTTCTTGAGGTTTTTCATACCTCAATGGACTACCCTCCCTCTTAGAATCTTTCCTATACTCGGAGGTGGTAGGGTAATTCCTTTTAGTAGAAGCTTTTCTTCTAAGTTGCTCTTCCACTCTTACACATAGTTGAATAAAATCATTGAGATCTAAGTAAGGTAAGAGTTCTACCTTATCGCGGATCTCATAGTTTAAGCCGCTCTGGAATCTAGCTATCGTGAATCTCTCTTCCTCTTTTATCCCAGCTCTTAGCATGAGTAATTCTAACTTTTGCCGGTATTCCTCAATACTCATGTTTCTTTGTTGAAGTTGATGGAGCTTGTCCATGACTTCTCTAGCATAGTAGGCCGGGACATGCCTGTTGTGTAAGGCTGCTTTTAACTCATTCTAGTATTGGATGGTGTAGTCGCCATGCATCTTTTGATCTCTTATGATGGATGTCTACCAATAGAAAGTTGCACCTTGAAAGGTTAAGGTAGATAAGGTCACTCTCCTCCTATCATCAATGTGGTAGCACTCAAAAATCTGTTCAACCTTCATCTCCCACTCAAAGTATTCTTCAACATTATCTCTACCATAGAAGGGAGGAAGATCAAGCTTAGGTTCCATATGATGGTCTCTATGGTTATGATGACGCCTAGGAGGGTGTTGATAGTGATCATATGGTTGGTAACTATGGTGATCACTATGTTGTGAATGATCATCATGATCATCGTTTTGCCTATGAGAGTGATCTCCTTATGTGTGCCATCTTTGATTGAAAGTAAGATTGGCGACCATTTGTCTCAGTTCATTCAACTCAGCCTTGGTTCTATTGATTTCTTCTCGCAACTCTATGTTCTCTTGATCTTGATTGATGTTACCTTGAACACTAGAGTGACTCATGCTTGTGAAGTAGAGAAAGTGTTTTCACAAATATTTGAAAGCCTTGCACAAGTATGAATCAAAACTTTTGAAAAGAGAATTTGCTTGTTTTTGGTGAATGACTTCTATAAAGATTCTAGAGGTGAAGAAACTGAATAACTCCCAAGAAGGAGAGGTGAGTCACAATGGACAAGCTTAGAAACCTTTTCCTTCCTTAGCCAAAGTGTCTCCTGACGTTTCTTACCCAAGTTTCTAGATAGAAGCCTTTCAAAACCTTTTGGAATGTGAGTATGAGATGCACCTAGTAAACCAAACGAAGGTTTGTCTATATGGTAGCGCACCTAGCTATCATGGAGACGTAGAACACAAATATCCAACAAGAAAAATTAAAGGAAATATGAAATGAATGGAAAAAGACAACGGTCCTATGTGAAAGTGCCAATGGCACTTGGAGCCACTTGACACACTCCCACACTAAGATGCGCAACTAGACTATTACAATGTTTAATGGAGCACATGGAATTGCTTGATAAGCATTTTCCCAAGTAACTCAAGTTTCAAAAGCAAAGAGCAATTTACTACAAAGGTTCCGTGATAGAAAGCCAAATATTACAATGAAATATAGACTATGTAAACAAAGCCAAGTGTGGGTAAAATAAAGGAGCTGCAATGGAACTTTGGAGTGGTGTTTTGCTGCTGAAAAAGGTGGCTAGACAACCCACTTAAATTCCTCTTGAAGTTCACTTGAAGCCAAGTTAGCAAGACCTCCACTCCTTAAGATGCTACCCCTTTGATAAGGTCCAGCTGTATGCTAAAATTCCACCAAAAAAAAATCACAAAACCGTGAGTGCATAAAATAGTTGTTGCTGCACCAAATTTTGAATCAAAGAATAACGTGACAATAGAATGAAAGCGAATAAAATTGAATTCTGAGCACCTTGGGGCTGGAATAAAAGGAGGAACACAAAAGGAACCTAGGAAAGGATCTAGAACAGATTAATAAAGCAAGAAAAAATTAAAACAAATATCAAACTCAAGTGCATTGAAACTGTTTGATAGAATTGCCAAACTATTTGATAAAATGCTCCAAAGAACAACAAATTTTGTGTTTTGCTGAATGATGATTTCCAAAACTGGATTGCAGGGATTTAATTGCTTTTTTTTTCTGTGTGCTTTATACTTGATTGATCTTAGGAAATGATTTAGAAGGTAAATCCCAGCTTTTGCCAATCCAATTTTATAAGAATAAAATCTGTTATATGAAAACAACAAGACCAAATGGATTCTGCACGTGACTGTGGCTGGAAAAGCTTGAACTGCACTGGTCAAAAACTGCAGCAATGAATCAAATGTGGAATTGATACCTCCCACAATTTTGTATTATCAAATGGAGCATGTACACTTAATGAAAGAGCAAAGAAAACAGCCAACGCATAAAATACTGGTGCAGCCCGAAAATAGGTGTTAAGCAGCAGTTGAAATTGCTTTTGTGCACAAAGGATGTCCAATGTCCATATGAACGGTAAAGACAACTTTCAATGCACCAAATATGACTCCACAGTCAATGAAACAACAACAATACTATCAGGATCTCTAAATGAATGGTTTAGTTGAGAAATTCAAGCAAAAATGGAACTGAAATTTGTATGCTGCATATGGAGTGAAAAATGACCAAACCAGCAATGTGCACAAGTTTTAAATGGTCAATTGCGGGTGCACAAATGGTTCAAACAGACAGAAACATACAGCTTCTCAAAATCACCATGTCAGTTGCATAATTGTGCATAAACATGTTGAAAAGCTGATGCAGAATTGAGAAAGCAACAAAATCAACACTGGTGGGTTCAATCAATGTATGAAAAAGGTCCTAGGTACTCGATCTAGTTGCAGAATATCAACTAGGAGAATTAAATGGACCTAAAACACAATCAAAGAAAACACAACACGGTGCCAAACTGTATGACAAAGCAAAACTCTCGGATAAACAAAAAATGCAGCAATTGGAAACCTATTTTGAAGATTCAATGGTAATTACTCAGTGAAAAACATTTGAAACATGAATAATATCACCAAAGAAACTTGTCTCATGATATAGAATCAAATAAGCTAGACAGAAACTGTTATCTGGTGATCAAACCAGACAAAAATGAATATGCAGCACTAGAAACCCGAGAATGCAGATCATAACCACTGACTTCAGTTTAGGTGATGCATATGGAGTGTAATCACGCTAGATACAGTCAGTATGAGTAAACAATGTTGCAAGCAACTTAAAACAGCAAAAATGTGGTAATATCATATTACACTAGATGAACCCAAGACTAAGGTTCTGTGCAGAATTTGGACGTGGAAACAGTAAGCAATATCAAGCGCAATCAACATATATCTTGCTATTGCTTAACCACAATCAACAACGAAAGGAATAAAAATTCACGGTAGAACATAGTAAACACGTATGGACCACATGAAACAGCAAAGAAATTTGCACATGACTATGACATAAACTGAAATGGGTATTAAGCTGAATTGAACGAAAATCAAACAATAGCACCGATTAAAATGAAAATTTAACACTACAGAATCAGTGAACTAGCGGAGAATTCACTCAAACATAAACGAATCAAAACAAAAATTCAATGTAACTATGACATATGTGAATAGAACAACACGTAAAACAGAAAAATGGAGGAAAAGAGCACTTAGCTCTTGAAGCACCGTAGGAAACGACTAGCTCTGGATGCCAAATGATGGAAGCATCTTCGTGATACACAGAAAAATGCTCCAAGTCGCATCATCACTTTCGCAGCCTCCATATCGTTTTCTCCTACTCTCGTTCTGTCGTTCTCCATAGGCGTTGTCGGTGTCAAAGGTTGTTCTCGTTCTCGCATCATCAATGTCGTTGTGTGAGTCGTTGGCGGTGTATCGGGCCTTCTTGGTTTGTAGTGAAGAAGCTTTCCCTGTACCACTGTTGTTGCTGGTGTTTTGTTATTCTTGGGGTAAGTGGAACAATGAACTTACTGTAACCAAATCTCCAAAACATAGGTATTTTTTCTTTAGCAAAACCTAACTTATTTCTTGGGCATTGTTATCTCTGCAGGTCCAATGGATTCAAGAAAACCAAGTGTAAGATACAATTTTATGTTTTATTCGTTTGGATGATGTATAATGTGTGAAGGTTAGTATGTAATGCATGTTATGTTATTGTTTTGTAGTGGCGCCTTCGTATTTTCATGGATGATGTTCAAGTTTACCAAATTATTTGTCATCATAATGTACTAGCGCAATGACATTCACTTCATATTTGTTGTTTATCAGGACTTGCGTACCACTTTTGATAATGCAATTAGGAACAACGGCTTCACAGAGGTTGTGCATCTTGGTCATAAGGATGGCATTAGGTGCAAGGTTTTGGTTTCACATACTCGAAATTCAACAAAGTTTGGAAAAGGTTGGAAAGACTTTTGCAGAGAATATCGCTTGAAGGAAGGAGACATTCTTATCTTCGAGGTTCAGCACCATGGCCATGATATTTCAGTAGAAGTTCACGTTAATGGATGTAGCTGTAATATTAACCACCCAATATCGGTGTGAACCAAACTACACAACAACAATTTCTGTTATTTTTATATTTAAATAAAACTTTGTTTATGGTTTCTTGAAATGAATGAAGTAGGTTGAAGTATTGAAAATTGTCTCTTATGTGCATGATTTCGTCAAAGAACATTATTATCCAACCTAAAAATAAATTAAATCAACGTAACAACACAACTTTCAAACCATGGTCCGTTGCGAACAAATAGAGGGCTCCCTCTGTTGCACTTTGTGTCCAAAACACAAAAAGAGATCTGGTAATCGTTTACAGGTCAGTGGTAAACGATTACCACAGGCTTTTGTGCTGCATCAGCTCCTGAGGACTTGAATTGCCGTCTTGTTCTAAAAATCATATTGTCTTTGCTTACCCAACCATGGAAAACCACACTTAGAACACCTACCAAACCACTACATGACACATATTCAAATCACCCACTACTTCAGAGCAGAAATACAAAACCATGGTCCACTGCGAAGAAATAGAGGGCTCCCTTTATTGCACTTTGTGTCCAAACACAAAAAGAGTTCTGGTAATCGTTTACAGGTCTGTGGTAAACGATTACCACAGGCCTTTGTGTTGCATCAGCTCCTAAGGACTTGAATTGACGTGTTGTACTAAAAATCATATTGTCTTTGCATACCCAACCATGGAAAACCACAATTAGAACACCTACCAAACCACTACATGACACATATTCATTTCCACCACTGCTTCAGAACAGAAATATAAAACCATGGTCCGCTGCGAACAAAGAGAGGGCTCCCTCTGTTGCACTTTGTGTCCAAAACACAAAAAGAGTTCTGGTAATCATTTACAGGTCTGTGGTAAACGATTACCACAGGCTTTTGTGCTGCATCAGCTCCTGAGGACTTGAATTGACGTCTTTTACTAAAAATCATATTTTCTTTGCATACCCAACCATGGAAAACCACACTTAGAACACCTACCAAACCACTACATGCCACATATTCAGTTCTACCATTGCTTTAGAACAGAAATATAAAACCATGGTCCGTTGTGAACAAAGAGAGGGCTCCCTCTGTTGCACTTTGTGTCCAAAACACAAAAAAAGTTCTGGTAATTGTTAAGTCTCTGGCAAGTGTACCAGATCGTTAACAAGTAATATAAACGCGTAAGTCCGAGAATCGTTTTCCCAAAGGACTCTTAGGCCTTAACTTTCATGTATCCTAATCTTGTAAGACTTGAGAAAAGAATAATATTGGTGGTCGTATGCAAAGAACAAAAATAAACATGCAATGTAATTGATTCAATTAGTTTTGAGAACTATGGATGAATGGTGTTGTTGGGTTTACAGTTTCATCTTATCCACTCTCATATATCTACTCTTCTTATTTAATTCACTTGTTTATCTAATTGCCATGCAAACTTTCTTAATTACCCTTAGCCCAATTCCTTGGTGAAAAGAGCCTATTACTAATTACCGGCTTGCTATCCCTAGCCTCCCCTAGTAAGTAATAACGCAATGCGTTCTAAAGCAAATGCAATTGACCGTCCTATCCCTCTCCCTAGGCGATATTGCATAATCAAGGAATTTCCCACTAGTTCATGACATTACAGTACGTCCCCATATCGATAAAGAGAAACAACATTTATTGAATGAGTTAAACAATTAAAGCATTGAGCACAGATGAGAACCCAACAATTGATAAACAAGTATATGACAAGCATATGAAATAAATAAGAATTTCAATATATGAGAGTTTCAAAATATTACATTGTTCCCTAACAACAAAGGGCTTAGTTAACCATAATCATGGTGAAACTAGATGAAAATAATGAAAGAATGAAAAAAGCAAACCCTAGATTTGATAAGAAGGAGCCTAAGCATCCAAGAAATCTCCTCCAAGGTGTGTGGAATGGCTCCGGGTGTTCTCTCTGCCAAAAGAATCCCTATCTAATTCGCACTGAGGCTATATATAAGCCCAAAAAGATAACAGATAGATAACAGAAAGATTTACAGAATCTAGCTAAAAAAAAAGACAACCGTCCATGCGCCAAATTTGACCGCTCAGCGGTTTGCCTCTAGCCGCTCTGACCACTCAACGGTCAGTTTTGCCGCTGAGCGGTTTCCCTCTAATCGCTCTGAGCGCTCAGCGGCTTGTTTGACCCTTCTTTTCATCATTTTTCTCCTTCTTTCATGGGTCTAAGTCAACCTTACTTCACTTCCATATTTAATTCATCTAAAAACCCTGCAAAACAATGCAAAACAAGCATAATATCTCTAAAACCAACTTTTGACTCTCACAAAACACAACTTAAGTGTTTTANAACTTTTGACTCTCACAAAACACAACTTAAGTGTTTTACTTGATTTAAAGCTCATTCTAAGCCATAAAGGGTGTGTTTTACTATCAAATTTAAGCATGAAAATAACGGTTTTTAGACCGTTATCAGAACCCCAAACTTAGAGCTTTGCTTGTCCTCAAGCAAACAAGAGAAAACCTGGCTTTCCACTTCATCAAATAATTCACATTTTGCAAAAGTTCTTTTCTCTTGACAAGTTATTATACAATTTCAAATTTTAGTGGAATCCTACAAAGATGTATGTGTGTTTTCATTCCAAATTAATTCACATAATCAATCTTTTCCAACAGATGTTTTGTTCATGAATGATCAATCAACTAAACATAGATGTAAACATGGTTTTAACAATTCTCACCAAGCAAGTGTTTCACTCAATCACTCAAGTTTTTAGGAGATCACTCTACTCTCTATTGTTCACATGTCACATAAAACAATATTGTCATTCATTTAAAACAATCAACATCTTTCACATGCATATGTCATCACAAGGACTTTTTCCAAGGCTTGTATTGTGGCTGGGCTAACAAGAAAATTGGTTTTTCTGGAATACAAAATCCTTGAGTTAAGAGAGTTTAAATCATTATTCAAAGTTCAAGCACACTCTATTTTTAACCAATCTCACTCATTCCCAACTTTTCCCTTTTACATTGAGTTCTTTTTAACATGCATAAACTCTTTTCTTCTTTTCTTTTCTTTTTCACATGCATTTTTCTTTCTCATCTTTTGAACTCAATGCTTTTCTTTTTCTTTTCTTTTGCCTTTCACTTTCCCCATTCCACCCCAAACTTGAACCTTTTCAATACATATAATTATTCAAAACCCTAACTCAAGGTAAATCAATTCAATCAAGGGTTTTCATACTGTTTAAGGTCAAGGTTCAAAAAGGGTATATCATTAAAATTGTTTGGGTGAAAATTTGGCTAAGTAAGGGCTTTCCAAGCATGGCCTTGATCATATGACATACACATGCAATTCAATCAATTATCAAGGTTAAGTCAATACCATTCATAATTCCTTGTAAACAGTACACACAACAATAAAACTCGAAAGCTCAATACCTCACATAATCAGGCTTTCTCACTTCTCACATGAATCCTGCTTAGCATCAAAAATCACAATCATGAATCACTTACTCATCTGTTCACATAGCTATTGAACCATCAACCTGGATATCAACATTCACACATTCTCAATCATCATCCACAATCAATCATCAATCATAAGCAACTCATCATGCAATAAATTGGAACCATTATCCAAATAAGTGTACAAGCCAAGCATAGACTCCAACATAAATTTAACCTATAATACTAATTCAAAGTACAAAGTAAAAGAAAAAGAAAAATCCCTGTCAATGCTTGGCATCCATCAGTAAATGCCATCAGCGCAGATCCTCCTTTGAGCTATCATCGTCCTCACCCTCCTGGACATCCTCAAAATCTTCATCATCATCCTGGTCATCACCCTGTCCTCCTGAAGTTCCAGCAGCTCCGGATCCACTACCATGTGCCTGTCCTCGAGGCTAAGCCATCACACTACGAAACTCATCCATAGTCCACTTGTGCATTGGTGGCTGGTCATATAGTACTATGATCATCTCGGCAATGGCCTCCTGCCCTCTGTAGATGGACTCCATCCTCGCCTCCATAAGAGACATGTACATGTCTCTCATCTAGAATGGCTTAGGCTGCCCTGCTGATGCATCTGCAGGCTCATCCTCCTACTGTGCTGCTGCCCTCCTAGGACGTCTCCTAGGGACTACTCCAGCTGGCTTATCCCCTCTACAATACTGACGAAAATAGGAGGCATTAATAGCACTCCTCGGCCTCTCGAACGGTGGAACTGAAGTGTCAACCCCTGCCTGCTGGCACAAATAGGTAATCAGGGACGGATGTCCCAATGGCATCCTGCTGCTCACAGTGTTGGCGCAGCTCATAATCTCACTAGTGATGATCTTGCCCACGTTTACATCCATCTGCCTTATCATATAGTAGATGACCAAGATCCGATGCAAAGTGATATCGGAAACATGAGAGCAAGGCTGGATGTTGGCATGTGTAAATGCCATCCAGTATTTGGCTAAGGGAGTTAAATCTGCCCGAAGGATGTTCACTGGTGCTCCGTTCGGGTTTCTCTGAAAATGCCTCCCAGGAATGCACATAACCTGCTAAATCTCCTCATAATCCTAGGCCTCCCCTAGTATGGCAGCATACATGCACTGCTCTCCTGGCCACTCAGTCCCCAGAAAAGCGTTGATGGTTTCAGGATCATAGCTGATCAAGTGTCCACGTACATAGCTCATGTACCTTCCTGCGGACACTCCTCCTCTTGGCAAGGCATTTGCATAAAACTCCTTCACCAACTCCATACTGGCTGGTACTGGATAGGTCGTCAGTCTCTCCCAACCTCGCCTCTCAATCTACAGACCAAACTCTGGAGCCAAGTCAAGAATGTACATGGCTTTTCTCTCCATCAGCAGTCGCCTTTCCTAGACTATAGCAAAGTGTTCTTCATGCTTCCTTGAAAGGAACCTTGAAGAATAGAATCTTCTAGGTCTCTCTGGTTCCTTCCTCTTATTTCCCATTGTCTTAACTCTCTTTGAAGTAGACATTCCTGCATAAATCAATTTCATCCAACAAAATTCACAAAAACATCATTAGAGGTTAGTGCATCATCAAATCATATAATTCTCTGAGGAAAAACAGGGCTCCTCATCACTCAAGCATCCAAAAATTTCAATTTTTAGGCAAAACAGCTGCAAACCGCCCAACGTCAAAAGAGACCGCCTAGGCGGTTTGCCTCAGATCGCGCTACCGCCTAGCGCCAAAAAATACCGCTCAGCGGTGGCGGCTAGGGTTTTCCAGAATCCTTGCCTATATGACCCTAATCTCCACTCTTTTGCTAAAAATCATCAATCCAAACCAGATTCATGCAATTTAATCGATTCAAACATTTCCTATTCTATCAATTCATGCATAAAAATCAAAAACCCTAATTTATCATGTTCCTAAGCATGTTCTTCAAAAAATCCCTAAAATAGAAACCTTAATCAATGAATTTGCATACTTACTTGAGTGGAGATAGTGAATGCTTGCAGAAAGATGATGTATGTCCTCTCCAATGAAGTCCCTCAACCAAAAACCCCATACTTTGACAAAATAATGGTGAAAAATTGAATTTTTGGTGGGTGGGTGAATGAAAAACTTAGGAAATCTCTCTAAAATGCTCTTGAAAGTGAAAGAATGGTGCTAGGGCTTAAGGAGACCACTCAAGCGAAATGCAAAGAAAAGTTTCAAAGTGTCAAATGTGAAAAACTGCTCAGCTTTTAAGCAAAGCGAAAACCCCTTAGCTCCGCAACCGCTCAGCGACAAAATGCACCGCTCAGCGGTTTGCGCGTGATTTTTCTTCTTCCTCTTTTTGCTTTCTTTTGAGTTGTCTTTCCTTCTAGCACTTAATTTCAACCTTCAATTTTCAAATATACACCTTTCCCCTCTCAGATGCAATCATTAACATGTAATGCACTTAACATAAGATTGAAACAAAACAATCAACTGGATTGCCCTCCAGGTAGCGCTTGTTTAACGTCACGAGCCTGACGCAAACCTGTTTAGCACTCATCCGTAAGTGCTTCTCCTTCCAACACCCTTCAGTAGGTGTTCTTGCCTTGTATCCTTCAGTAGATACATAAAAATTTTAGCATCCCTTAATAGATGCTTCCCAAAAAATGTTCAAAAATTCAATAAAATACAAAATCAAATACCCTAAAACTTCAAATGTTTATACTCAGTGGGATTTAGATAAAATCAATTCATTCCATCCCGGTTGGGATCTTCATCAACCCAACTCAGTAGTTGCTTTCTATCCACCCTTTTTATGGCTCTTGTGAATTGTTTCCTAATGTCCAGCTTGTCATCTTCTCTATTTTTAATAACAAGCCACTTCTTGTCCTTGAATTTCACTTGTGCTCCTATTAGAAGTGGTGTGTATTCACTGTGGATAGTGCCTCCTTTGTCAACCTCCTCTTCTTCAAGTACCTGCAAAACATTAACACTATTAGAATTGATACCTGTTGTGTTGTCCTTTAGTGCAACTTCTCTTCTTGGCTTCTTATGTCTGTCACTTTCATTTATTTCACTTTCCTTCCTTTTGAGCAATTATACATTAACACAAATTCTTGATCTTTCAAAGTTACTATTCCATCATGGATACGCATCGCTATTTTGGAAGTCCTCATAAAAGGTCTTCCTAAAATTAATGGAATCCTTCCTTCATTCTCCATGTCCACGACTACAAAATCAATCAAGAATTACAACTCCTCAATACGGACAATTGCATCTTCCACCTTACCAGCTGTTTTCTTAACAGAACCATCTGCAATTGTTATAGTGGTGTTTGCTGGTTTTAACACTAATCCTTTAATTCTCTTCAAGTAACTTAAAGGAATTAAATTTATACTAGACCTAGAATCAATCATTGCTCTTTCTATATCCACGTCATTTATCACACAAGGAAGAGTTAACAACCCTGGATCCTTCATCTTAGGTGGATGATGTTCCTTTCTTGGCTGCACAAATACTTCCTGTTCTTCCTCTTCTGCATCAAGGTCTATCACCTTTTCAATGTAATTACTTTTCTTTGTATAAAAAGGAATTTGAGGATGACTTTCTTCCATAGGAACTGTACTCACATGTCTAAATATTTCTCTCATTTGCCCATTGTGACTATCCCTTATTTTCTCAGCTTCTTCCAATCGCTCTTCTTCTTTCTCTTCTTCATCAAGCTCTTCATCCTCAGTTACCTCTTCTTCATCACTGCTAATCTTAATCACTTCTTCCTCTACTTTTCTCTTTTCCATTACCACAACAACACGACATTCCTCCTTAGGATCAACATCAGTATTAACCCTACTTGATTCTTCTCTGTGACTTCAATCCTCTTTGACAGTTGGCCAAGTTGTGTCTCTAGTGACCTAACAGTAGCTTGGTCACTGATGTGATTTGAATCATATACTTTCATGAATTCATCAAATCTTCTACTCATATTTTGGACAACCTCTGCCAAATGTGCAACCTGCTGCCACATAGGTAAAGGTTGTTGCTGCCTGAAGCTCCCTTGTTGCCCTGATGGGTTATTTTGTTGTTGGCCAGTACTTGAATGATTTTTCCAACCCTAGCTAGGATTGTCTTGGTTGAAATTCCCTTGTCTAAACTGGTATTGGTTCCCCATATAGTTAGCTTCCTGCTGCATCTCCTCAGGTATCGCAATTGACCATTAATATGGTCTCCACCGCAAAGATCACATAGTTGTTGTGCTTGAGAAACATTACGAATCTCCTTTGGAAGTTGTAAAAGGATCTTTGTCAATGTATCTAGATTTTGGGTCAAAAGATGATTTTGAGCTAGCATTGCATCATTTGCAGGTAAGTGCAAGACTCCTCTCTGTTGTGTTGATGCGCCCCTTTCACTATATGCTTCTTGACCATTAGCTTCCATTCTCTCTATCAAGTCATAGGCTTCATCCTCAGCCTTCTGTTTAATGTCATCTCCAACTGAGGCGTCCAACATCATCTTAGACTGCATATTCAGTCCACCAAGGTAGGCAAGAACAATTGTTGTCTTGTCAAATCCGTGAACTGGTGTTTTCCTGAGTAGTCCTTTGAATCGCTCCCATGCTTGACTTAGAGATTCTTCCATGCCTTGTTTGAATGATGAGATCTCCAGCTTTCCTTGAGTAACTTTAGATTGCGGAAAATATTTGTTGACAAATGTTCTAGCCACCGCTTCCCAAGTTGTAAATGTTCCTCCAGGAAAGGAATTGAGCCATGTCTTAGCATTGCCCTCTAATGAGAAAGGAAACAAGCTAAGCCTTATTCTTTCATCTGATACACCTGTCATCTTCACTGTGTTGCATATTTCACTGAATGCCGTCAAATGATCATAAGGATTCTCATTTGACAGGCCATGAAATTGTTTGCTCTGAACCAGGTGTATAAGTGCTGGATTCATCACCATGTTGGTCGTTTGATCTGTAGGCATGACTATGCTGCTAAAATGGAAAGGGCCAACCGTATTTGATTGGTCTGCAAGAGTGCGTCTTGGAGGAGTTCTCTCAGCCATCTCCTTTGTTCTTCTATCTGGTGAAGGTGATAATAATCTGTCAGGTGAAGGAAACAAATACCTAGATGGGCGTCTGACTCTCCTTCTCCCTCTTGTCTCGCTTAAGCCTTCAAGAAGAGGTTGCGTATTTTTCTTGCTTCTAGTATGTCTCATCTCTTGTTGCATGCACAAGAAACAAAAACCCTAGTAGCACTTTTTTATATTTTGTAAAAAAAATAAAAATAAAAAGATAAAAAGATAAAAAAAATATATACAATCAAGTCAAACTTAATCAAGTTACAGTACTACATAAGTTAAACCACGAGTCCCCGGTAACGGCGCCAAAAACTTGTTAAGTCCCAGGCAAGTGTACCTTATCGTTATCAAGTAATATAAACGGGTAAGTCCGAGTATCGTTTTCCCAAAGGACTCCTAGGACTTAACTTTCATGTAACCTAATCTTGTAAGATTTGAGAAAAGAATAATATTGGTTGTTGTATGCAAAGAACAAAAAGAAACATGCAATGCGATTTATTCAATTGGTTTTGAGAACTATGGATGAATGGTGTTGTTGGGCTTTACAATTTCATCTTATCCACTCTCATATATCTACTCTTCTTATTTAATTCACTAGTTTATCTAATTGCCATGCAAACTTTCTTAATTACCCTTAGCCCAATTCCTTGGTGAAAAGATCTTATTACTAATTACCGGCTTGCTATCCCTAGCCTCCCCTAGTAACTAATAACGCAATGCGTTCTGAAGCAAATGCAATTTACCGTCCTATCCCTATCCCTAGGCGATATTGCACAATCAAAGAATTTCGCACCAGTTCATGACATTACCGTACGTCCCCATATAGATAAAGACAAACAACATTTATTGAATGAGTTAAACAATAAAAGCATTAAGCACAGATGAGAACCCAACAATTGATAAACAAGTATATGACAAGCATATGAAATAAATAAGAATATGAATATATGAGAGTTTCAAAAGATTACATTGTTCCCCAACAACAAAGGGTTTAGTTCACCATAATCATGGTGAAACTAGATGAAAATAATGAAAGAATGGAAAAAGCAAACCCTAGATTTGATAAGAAGGAGCCTAAGCATCCAAGAAATCGCCTCCAAGGTGTATGGAATGGCTCTGGGCGTTCTCTCTGCCAAAAGAATCCCTATCTAATTTGCACTGCGGCTATATATAAGCCCAAAAAGATAACAGATAGATAACAAAGATTTTTACAGAATCTAGCTAAAAAAAATAGACAACCGCCCAAGCGCCTAATTTGACCGCTCAGCGGTTTGCCTCTAGCCGCTCTGACTGCTCAGCGGACCATTATGACGCTCAGCGGCTTGTTTGACCCTTCTTTTCATCATTTTTCTCCTTCTTTCATGGGTCTAAGTCCACCTTACTTCACTTCCATCTGTAATTCATCTAAAAACCCTGCAAAACAATGCAAAACAAGCATAATATCTCTAAAACCAACTTTTGACTCNAGTCCACCTTACTTCACTTCCATCTGTAATTCATCTAAAAACCCTGCAAAACAATGCAAAACAAGCATAATATCTCTAAAACCAACTTTTGACTCACACAAAACACAACTTAAGTGTTTTACTTGATTTAAAGCTCATTCTAAGCCATAAAGGGTGTGTTTTACTATGAAATTTAAGCTTGAAAATAAGGGTTTTTAGACCGTTATCAATAATCGTTTACAGGTCTGTGGTAAACGATTACCATAGGCTTTTGTGCTGCATCAGCTCCTAAGGACTTGAATTGACGTCTTGTACTAAAAATCATATTGTCTTTGCATACCCAACCATGGAAAACCACACTTAGAACACCTACCAAACCACTACATGACACATATTCAGTTCCACCACTACTTCAGAACAAAAATATAAAACCATGGTCCGCTGCGAACAAATAGAGGGCTCCCTCTGTTGCACATTGTGTCCAAAACACAAAAAGAGTTCTGGTAATCGTTTACAGGTCTGTGGTAAACGATTACCACAGGTTTTTGTGCTGCATCAGCTCCTAAGGACTTGAATTGACGTCTTGTACTAAAAATCATATTGTCTTTGCATACCTAACCATGGACAACCACATTTAGAACACCTATCAAACCACTACATGACACATATTCAGTTCCACCACTGCTTCAGAACAGAAATATAAAACCATGTTGTTTGAATTCGTGTCTTGTACTAAAAATCATGTTGTTTGATTCATCATTCAAATACATTAATACTACATTTCAATGAAAATTTATTCATTAACAATATCTTAATAAAGGCAACTTCCATTTTTATAACATTCAACAAAATACAAAACAAATTACAAAACATATGTTCAAGTTACAATTTCTGCATATTACAATCTCTTAAGAAATATTTACAAATATCATTCATTTTTTATTCTAAGAAATCCTACATAAGGAGTCCTAAGCGCTCTACTCTTGTAACGCCTTCGTGACCCCATCCTGACATATGTTTTCATTGGAGGACGATTAGTGGACATGCCTTTTTGGGAGATGCCTCCCGAGGAGATGCCGCCCGGGGTGATGTCGCCCGGGGAGAAGCCTCTCGGGGAGATGGACGGTTCTTCACAAGGCACACTCTATCCACCATCCTTTGGTCTTCTTCGTCTAGCTTTCTCAAATGCCACATCTTCCTCCAACACAAGAACCCTCCTTTTAAGTTATGCAACTACACTTTGTTGCTGGATTAAAGTTTGCATAAAACTTTCTCTGCGTTTTCTCTTAAGTAGCTTCTTTGTTGATGCCTTGTCATCTTTCATTTTTTGTCTTGGTTCATCCTTAAGATCATTCTTATCCTTCATTGTACCAAATTCAACATCAACATCAACATCATCATTAACCTGAAATTCAACAATTCAAAACATACTAGGAACACATTTATAATAAGAAAAATCACTTTAACAACATACCACATACCAGACCAGTTTCCAAAGCTCCTTTCACTACGCTGTCTCCCAAATTTATATTCATCGAATGCAATATTCTTGGATTTTTTTCTATAGCACCTTTGGGAGGACTCAAATTCTCACAAAACCATACCTACACAAAATTTATCATGTTAATTGTTACTCAATAACTGAATGGAAGCCACAAGACCGATATCAATTTCAACATTGTAAATCAATAAAGACAACTTACTTGCAACATGTAAATACAACCATCGACATAAACGTATGTTGTGGCTTTTCCTTTCTTCAAAGCATCTGAAGCTTTGTTCAGACCACGTACCAAAAATCGATACACTAAACTTCCTCAACAATATTTACCCAAATCATTTAAATCATCAACAATTTCAAATAATATGGGAAACACTCTCCCATTACGTTGTGGAATTAATATCTCACAAATTCCAACCAATATGTACAAGCTACAAAAAGGAGAACAAGGAATGGTTTTTACTTTCTTCATCATACATTTGTATACCAAATTCAAATCTCTTGTTCTATTGCCAATGTATTTCACACATGTACTTCTTCTCATTTCTCCTTTTAAATAAATCTGTTTCCCATCTAAACTCAATCCCAACCATAAACAAAATTCTTTCTCATTCATAGGCACAAGTTTCTCTGCAATTATAAAATCACTAATTAAATCCACCCATTTAAACACTAACTCACTCAAGATTTTCCTACCAACTGTAACATTATCAGTCAAATCTAAAAACCACCCATTCAAACTACATGTGTACTTTGTTGAAACTGAGTGACGAACTGTCAACTGCACACAAATTCAAAAAACCAAAACTTTAAAACCCTAAATGAAAAAAACACACAAAACCCAAACTCCAATTACCAAACACTAAACACCAAAACCCACCAAGGATGAAAGCGCTTACCCTACTCGAAGAACTCGCCATTTCTCAAAAAGAACACAACGAACACACCAACAACCAAACCATGCAATGACAGTGCCACCCACAAAGCTATCGGAATGGGCAAACTGGAAGAGAGAGAAGTCAAAAATGGAGAAACTAGAAGACAGAGAAGTCGAAAATGGAGAAACTGGAAGAGGAGAATTCGAAATGTGATGAAACAGAGAAGAAAGAGAATGTCATATTCAGATCAATCTGGGAAATGTCAAAACTGGAATGTACAAATTCAAAACCATTCTTCATAAATGAAATCACATTTTATTTTTATTTTTTTAAAAAAATAAACCCCAATCACATGCCGACACGTGGCAATGTTAAAAGTGTGTCAAAACAATGGTCTAAAAATATCGGAGTCCTTTATAATTTTAGATGTGTGATGTGAGTCAGTGGCAAGAGAAAAGTAGGAAGGGTTATTGGTATGTTGTTTTGTTATAAAGTATGATAATATGTTATATTAATATAATATAGTTATATAGATGTATATAATGCATAAAATATGAATGAATGTTGGTAAGTCGATGTAATATAATTATTATTAAGAATTATTTAGGTTTAATAGGTTCGGAGGTCCCTATATTTGGAGGTTTATTTCAATTGGATCCTCCAATTTTTGAAGGGATCAATTAGGTCCCTAATTTTGTCAATTTGAATCAATAAAAGCCTTTATGTTAAATTCAGTTAACGCCGTGAAGTTTTTGAACATGTGGCACGCTGATACTTCCAAGTGGCATCGTTTCAAGTGCATAGGTGGATTATAAAAGGGTGAAATCCCTTTTAATTTAAGGATTTCACCTTCAAATACACCCTTTTGATTTAGGGATTTCACCATTTTATAATCCACCTATGCACTTGAAACGGTGCCACCTAGAAGCGTCAGCGTGCCACATGCTCAAAAACTTCACGGCATTAACTGCATTTAACGGAAAGACTTTTATTGATTCAAATTGACAAAATTAGGGACCTAATTGATCACTTTCAAAATCGGAGGACCCAATTGAAACAAACCCCCAAATATAGGGACCTCCGAACCTATTAAACCAATTTTTTATTCACTTATTGATTTAATATAATCATTCTAAAATAATTGCAGTTTAATATATAACTATATTATTGACATGATTTCTCCTTCTGTAATATAAGGTTTATATATTATTGTTATAATATAGTAATACAAAGGTTTAAACCTCTTTTTGGTCCCTAAGTTATAAGCTGGTGTTCAGTTTAGTCCCTGCTTTTAGAAATGTCAACCTTTGATCCCTGAGTTATAAAAAATGTTTCAACTCAGTCCCTGCCGTTAAATATCCATTAACGGATTTAACTTTTTCTTTCTCTCTCTTCTGCTCCTCTGAAATTCTCTTAACACTAACACCTTTTTCTTTCTCTCTCATAATTTCTCTATTTCTCCTATGTTTAAATATATATTTTTCTCTCTCCTCACTCAAAACTCACCACCACCAAGTCGGCGCCACCAATGCCACTCCACCGACCACCACCACCACCTCCTTCATCACCCCTCGGCCATGGGGCGAGTTTCTGGACTTCTCCACCCTATCCTGTCCCTTCTCCTACGACGATGCCATGATCAGACTCCGAAGAAACCTCAGCTACTTTCGCTACCACTACGTCGCAACACTTCTCATCATGTTCCTCAGCCTATTCTGGCATCTCATCTCTATGATCGTCTTTCTCCTTGTCTTTGTTGCCTGGTTCTACTTCTACATCTCTCGCCACAGCCCCCTCGTCGTGTTCAACCAAACCCTCGACGATAGAACCGTGCTCTGCGTTTTGGCAGTTATCACTATCGTGGCGCTCGTTTCTACTCACGTTGGCCTCAACATCTTGCTGTCGTTGATCATCGTCGTGGTGTTCGTTGGCCTGCACGGTGCGTTTAGGGTTACTGAAGATTTGTTTCTTGAGGAGGAAAGTGGGTTGCTTTCAGTTGTGGGAACTCAGCCTGTCAGAACTAATTATACCCCCATTTGATTACATTCAATTCCGTCAACACCATCGGGTTTTTGAATTTTTCTTTTTCTAGTTTGAGAAGTATAAATGTGCAATTGAGTAGGCAGGGCTCAAATTTCGATGCTGGGTACTTGGTTTTGAAGAGTAGTCGGAATTGCAAGTATGTTGATTTCCTGAGTGGGGATGAGTTTGTTACTGTGTTTGTGGGGAGGCATTGATCAACATTGAATTGGATATTGGAATTCGGTGTGGCTTTATGGATTTCTGTCATAGAGACACGATGATTTTCCAAGGATCAAAATTCGTTCCCCGTGGAGCTATTTTTCTTATTTATCAGTTCCTTGTTTACATTCTATTTGATAAGTTTGGCTCTCTTTTTGCATGACCTTATTTTGTTTCTGTTGGTTGCTATGTTACCCGTGATAATTTTCATCAGTTGCTCAACCTTAAACTGAACTCATTACGAAACGCAGATTGTATTTTGCTCGTAGTCTAGGAATTGTTCATTTTCACATACCTGTTACAGTGGCCCTGTCATATTTTATGTTGGTTTGCTCTTTATTGATTGCATAGCTCTTTATTTGTCGATTTTCTGAAAAAAATTATGTGGGGGGTTTCTCTTGATTCTTTAAGCGTGGAAGTCTTCCTCATCATTGTTGAATGTTGTTGGGAATGTTGGTGGTGGTGAGTTTTGAGTGAGGAGAGAGAAAAATATATATTGAAATATGAAGAAGGAGAAATAGAGAAATTCATAGAGAGAAAGAAAAAGTTGTTAGTGTTTAGAGAATTTCAGAGGAGCAGAAGAGAGAGAAAGAAAAAGTTAACTCCGTTAGTGGATATTTAATGGCAGAGACTGATTTGAAACATTTTTTATAACTCAAGGATCAAAGGTTGACATTTTTAAAAACGGGAACTAAACTGAACACCATCTTATAACTTAGTGACCAAAAAGAGGTTTAAACCTAATACAAATAAAAGTATATAGATATATATTATTATATTAGTGTGTTTTTTAGTTACGTATATAGATATATATTATTATATGGTGTTCATTTTATTTGAAACGAATGGTTAGGTGCAGGGTGGTGATTGGTGGGTTGTACGAAAGAAAGAAAATAAAGGAAGTTTGAGAGAGTAAAAAAAAATGTGTGTGATACTGATAGGAACGTGTTGGTAAACGTTGATGAAAAGAAAAGAGTATGGAAAATAAATTATAAAAGTTGAATATTGTTACATGTTGTGCTGATATTTTATTGTAGTAATTTTATATGATTATGTGATGATTTATTTGATGCAGTGGTATTTTTATAAGATGTTGTGGTGTTGTATATTAAGTTGTATTTTTATATGGTGTAGTAAAATCCTATGTTTGATGAGTTGTTTATTATTGAAGTTAAGCGTGGAAGATATTGAAATTGTGTTATAAACCTTATGATTAGTGAGCAATGCATGTTGTTGAGAATGAGTATTGATGTGTGATGCGGACATGAAACTATGTTATTTTCTTGTACTGTCGTCGGTCATGTGTGAGCTTTTCATACTGTGCTACGTTAAGAATGTGATGTTGTTGGACTCTCGTTTAAGAGATAGTGATTCTAGTGTCACTTCCCTCTGCGCGGGGAGGTGGATGTCTCGCCCAAAAGACTTCGGCTCGTGCTTAGTATAATGCACTGGAGCGCATAGTGATAACAGGTCGGAAGTTGCGATGGAAGACGACTCGAATTGCCCTGTTGAGGAACAGGTACCTGTTAGTGATAACAGGTCATGACGACACAGTATAAGAAAACGACATTGGTTCATGAATGAATTAAATGTGATGATAATATTGTGATAAATATGTTTATATGGTTATATTATTCTCGTGATTAAAAATGAATATGTTTTGTTGTATATTAAGATATTTCTAGTTGCTCACCCTGAAAGTTGTGGTTGTGGTTTCCACCTACGATGATCGTACTTGTACGGGAGTAGATGACATTGCAGATAAAACTGGACAGAAGTAGTTGACATAAGAGTTGGGACATTTGAGTTCGGGGATTTATTATTTATTTTAAAAGTTTTCCACTTTGATATTTTTATCTAAAAGTGAGATTCCAAGATTTTCAAATGATGTTTATAGTCATGATTTAATTCCGCCTTCGAATTGAATGTATTATAGAAAGGTTTTAAAAAAAAAAAATTACATCGTGACATTCCGAAAAAAACTGGGGTGTTACATTGAGCGCCAGTGCCGCAGGATGCTGAGCACTAGTGCCACAGGATGCTGAGCGCCGTTTTTGAGTGCTGAGTGCTGAGGACGCGGGCTTGGACCTATTTTCTGCTATTTTTATGATCTGTTTGGGCTTGGACCTGTTTTCTATTATTTTTATGTCCTATTTAAAGACCTAGACATTCTAGGGTTTGTAATCTTTTGGCAAGCATAAACGTCCAGAGCACTTCTACACTCCTTGGAGGCGGTTTCTTGGATGCTTAGGCTCCAATTTATCAAATCTAAGGTTTACTCTTTCATCGTTTTCATTATTTCCATCTAGTTTCACTATGGTGAACTAAAACCTTTGTTGTTGGGGAACAATGTAATCTTTTGAAACTCTCTTATATTGAAATTCTTATTTTTTTCATATGCTTATATTATCAATTGTTGGGTTTCTTATCTATGATTAATGCTCTTATCGTTTAACTCATTCCATATGAAGATATTTGCCTTTGTTGATACGGAGACGTACGGGGAAGTCATGAACTGATAGGAATTCCCTTGATTAAGCAATACTGCCTAGAGATAGGGGTAGGATGATCAATTGTTTTTGCTTCCATGATATATTGCATTGCTAATTACTCAGGGAGAAAAAAAGATAGTAAACTAGTAGTTAATGATAGGCTCTTTTCAATGAGAGATCGGGTTTAAAGTAGGCTAAGAAAGTTTGCATGACAACTTGATAATAAAGCGAATTAAATAAGAAAAATATATATAAGAGGGCGGATAAGGATGAAATTGTAAACCCCAACAACTCCATTCATTCATATCTTTTCTTTGCCAATTGATTCACTTGCATTTGCATGTTTATTTTCATTTTGCATTCACACTACAAAATTATTTCTTTCTCAAGTCTTATAAGATCAATTTACATGGAATATAAGGCCTAAGAGTCCTTTGGGAGAACGATACTCGGTCTTACAGTTTATATTACTTGATAACGATCTAGTACACTTGCTAGGGGCTTAACAACGAACTAGAGCTTGTTTCTTTTGGTAGAAAGTACGTAGAAACACAGTTTTCACACCTTAGAGGCAGGTTTTGGATGCGAAAGCTCTAATCTTACAATTCTAGGGTTATCTTTTTCATTCTTTCCATTCAATTCATCTAGTTTCACCATGAATATGGTGAACTAAACTCCTTTGTTGTTGGGGAACGATGTAATCCTATTTGAAACACTCTTATATTGAATTTCTTATTTTATTCATATACTTTTGTTTGTCAATTGTTTGAGTTTTTCCGTCGTTCTAACTAATGCTTTGTTTAAGACATTATTCAAACTCATAATCTGTGATTCATTCTATATGGACACGTATAGTTAGGTCTAGACATGAGGGAATTCTCTTGATATCATTTTTACCTGGATATAGGAATAGGAGGATCAATTGCCTTAAGCTTCTGAGTGTATTGCATTAATAATTGCTAGGGAGACTAGACATAGTAAACTACTAATTGTGAGTAGGCTCTCTTCACCGAGACATCAGATTTAGAGTAAATTAGAAAGTGCATAAACATTAATAACAAAGTCAAATTTAATAAGAATAGTAGATATTTGAGAGTGGATTAGGATGAAACCGTAAACCCCAACAACACCATTCATCCATATCGTTCAACTGTTAATTGATCAAATCTTTGCATGCATGTTTATTTCTTTTTTTGCATTTAAAACTTAAATTATTGTTTATTCAAGTCTTATCATGATACATTATCACACGAACGTTTAGGCCTAAGAGTCCTTTGGGAGACAATACTCGGACTTACCATTTTAATATTACTTGATACGATTTGGTACACTTGCGAGAGCCTTAACAAGTTTTTTGCGCCGTTTCCGGGGACTCATTGGTTTAACTCTTCTAGTAGTGTGATTATTGATTGAATTTGACTTAATTTTTGTTTTGTCTTTCGTTTTTGTTTTATTTTTATATAAAAGTGCTTTTTAGGGTTTTGTTTCTTGCGCATGAAGGAGGCAATTCATACTAGAAGCAAGAAAAATCAACAACCTCTTCTTGAAGGATTGAGTGAAAAGAGGGGGAAGAAAGTCAGAAGACCATCTAGAGAATTATTCCCCTCTCCTGAAAGACTTTTGCAACCCTCACTGAAAGCATCCAATCAAAGTACAAAGAGGGCTGAGGAGGAAGCTCCTAGGAGATGTACTCTGGAAGATGCCACTACCATTGTTGGCCCTCAACATTTTACTAGCATTGCAAGGCCGAGGGTCAATGCTTTGAACATGGAGATGAAACTGCCGTTGATTCACTTGGTGCAGAGCAACCAGTTTAATGGATTGTCACATGAAAGTCCATATGATAATCTCACCACCTTCAATGAGATATGTAATATAGTGAAGATCAACGGAGTTCTGGATAAGATGATTAAACTTAGCTTGTTTCCTTTCTCATTGGGAAGCAATGCTAAACTGTGGCTCAATTCTTTTCCGGAAGAAAGTTTGATGACCTGGGAGGCTGTGGTGTCAAAATTCTTGAACAAATATTTCCCGCAGTCTAAAATCAAGAAAGGAAAAATGGAGATTTCTTCTTTCAGGTAGGGCATGGAGGAAACCCTAGCTCAGGCGTAGGACAAATTTAAAAGCTTGAAGAGAAAGACACCTGTGCATGGTTTTGATGAGGCAAATGTGGTTCTCACGTTCCTTAGAGGTCTTGGAACACAGTCAAAGCTTATGTTGGATGCCTCAGCTGGAGGTAATATCAAGAGAAAGACTGCTGATGAAGCCTATGAGTTGATTGAAAGCATGGCGGCTAATGAGAATGGAACTCATAGTGAAAGGGGCGTGCCAATTCAAAAAAGGGGAGTTCTCCAATTGACGAATGAAGATGCCTTGCTTACACAGAACAAGCTGTTAACTCAACAATTGGAGAATTTGACAAGGACTATTTCTCAACTACCTATTGAGTTAGAGAATGTTTCTCAAATACAACAACAACTTTGTGATCGTTGTGGTGGTGATTGTTAAGAAACAGGTAGGCTTCTTTTTACACCAAGAGGGGGGTGAATTGGTGTTAATTCAAAATTAAAATTTTTTCGCAATATTGATATAAAAAATTCCAAGCTTTTGATCTTTCCTTGAAATGCAAGTTATTGAAAATTCAATGCAGTAGAAAAACGCAGTTGACTGCCTAGCAGATATAGTTGACAGGAAAATAAAGAGTGTAGGGATGAGAAAATTCAAACACTGTGTTTATACTAGTTCGACCAACAATGCCTACATCAAGTGTCCTTCCAACCCTGGAAGCAAATGCACTATAATGGTTGTGGTTTTTACAACAAGGAATTTATAGAAGCACCAGGCAAAAATATAAATTTCCTCTCTAACCCAAAACCAAATGTAGCTGCACACACAAAACCAGAATTGCAGCAAGAATCCCCTCTTCTGCAATCTGCACCCACGTCGAACAATCCTCAACATGTCACCAGAAGTTTTCACAGGATGCCAAGCCTCACAGCAGACTTCACAGGTTGCCAAGCCTTCAGTAAAAAACCAGCAGTCTTCAAAGGATGCCAAGCCTATCAAGATCAAACAGAATCACCTCCTCTATGCAGATATTGATCAAACAGTAAAAGCAATTGACTTCTCCTTCTGAATCTCTCTCAAGCAAGATCACCACCGTCTTCTTGAAGAATTCTTGGAGCTTCTAACGAATTCAATCTGAAATAGGAAAATGAAAATGTTAGATCACAAAAGTCACAAAACAATTTGCGTTCAGTCTATTTATAGCTTTCTGTTTCATCAAATTGATACTGAGTTGAATAGCCTACTAATACAGTCAACTGTATTAAAAAAGTTATAACAGATAGTCAACATAAAGGCTCCTCAGTCAACAAAATCAAGACTCATTTATTACTATTGACCAGGTCACACGGTTTTAACTAACTTTTTAAAATATAGTCGTTGGAGCTTGTAGGCTTAACAAAATTTCAAACAGAACAGTAACACAGTCAAATATGCATTCCACAATGTCGACTGACACATGAAAAATCACTTTGAAATTCTTTTCAACTCAAAATCTCACACAACACTTGTTCACAAAATCTGTACAAAGATTTTAGCATAGTCGAATCCATTAAGAGTGTATTCGACTGGACTAGAACTTTGTCACAACACATATATGTTCAAAAGGTGCTTGTGATCTTTTCTTCTAGAAATGTGTAATGATAAAAAACATTTTATCTCACATTTCAATACAAGCATGTTCCACAAATATAACACTCAATCAAACATAGGAACATAAAATGTCATTCAACAAAACATGTTCAGCAAATATGACAAACGATACAAAATAAGAACATGTAATACTGGAACATATGTGCTGTTATTAAGCACTGAGTTGTCATCATCAATAACCAGTTTGATATAGAGTTTGTGTTGTCAACAATCTCAACAGTGACCATATAAATGGTCAATGTGCTTTTCCAGAGGAGGCCCAAGAAGAAGAATCAAATTACATGGGTAAGATTAATATAAGTATGAAATCATAAAAAATCATGGCCGAAAATATCAAAAACAATGCACTGAGTTCTGAGTTCTTCCCTCTTCTTCACAGTTTCTCCATTTCCATATAGCCTTGTATTTTCTAACCTTTCATACCATGACATTACAAGCCAACAAAGTCCTATTGATCTAGATGAAGCTAAGAGCTTAGCACTTTCAGTTAGAGTCTTTTCAAAGTTAAGAATAGAGGTTGACATGTCATGAGGGAGTGAAACAGGATGAGCCTAAACAGTTGAGTGAATATGAGTGTAAACACTTCCTGTGAGGCTGAAACTGATTTTGTTGTTCTGCTTATGTTCCTTGCTTAAATTGGCTGAATTGAGTTGTTTAATTTAAATGCTGGGATTGTTGAAACTTTGGTTTGAAGTTGAGAATTATGTTATGCAATTCTAATTGAATGAAATTGTATGGAAAATGGTTGAATTGGTAGGATTGAATGAGTTGTGAATAGGTCCTCTGTTTCTGAATTTTTGTTTAGGGTCTTTCATTTTGTAGATGGAGTTTTCTTTCTTCTTAGTCTTCCCTACCCAGGAGGGCAGTTGATGGGCTGTCGGGCCCATACAAATTTAATTGCATATTAGAAATGCAGTATAGCTAGGGAATGACTCCTAGGTCGTCTCTCAAGGACCAATTTTGCGGTTCAAGAATTAAGTCAAACACGAAGGGGGGTTTGTAAAAGGGTTTTTTTTTTAATACAAATGACAAAATTAAAATGAAAATAAAACTCAACTAAACATACTTAAAAATATTAAAGTAAAATAAATGCTTTCCATGTAGGTGGCAGCAAATGAAATTTAAGGTGCTTTTGATTTGAACACCGAGACCTCATCGGCAATTGAATCCGTGTTACTTATCCAATGCATGAATTAATTTTCTTATGCCAAAATAAACCACCGTAAGAGCATGCTGCCATCTAATACTTATGCTTCCTTTTTATTCCAGCCAAATAAGATAGAAACAACACTTAAAGGCAAAATAAAGTTCAAGGCCCGTGACATTCTCCCAACTGAAATTCGCGGCTCCTAAAGCAAAGGTTGAAGATAAACTAAATCTTGGAGCACTCTAGCACGACTTATCTCTGCACCATTCAATCAATCTCCATCTCCCATTTTTCCTCTCATCAAGCAACGTTAATTATCAAGTCATTAAATGCAATAAAATGCTGCAATGAAATCCCCTTCACGCTACATTGTGGATATCTTCGTGTGCTCCCAAAGTGAAGAATGGATGATATCCCCTTCACGTGGCTTGGTCTTCCTGTAACGTTCCAGCTCCTACCTATTTTAAAAAAATTGCTACAGCCGAGAGTGTCCTGGTGTGTGACGGCTGGTTAGGACTTCCTAGGACCAAGTGTCACTAAATGAGAGGGTGGGGTCCACCCTAAAGAAACCCTAGTGTCATGTGTCCTACCCTACAATTGGGCCTATCATGTTTTTGCCAAAATTTGGCCCAATATTACAAAACTTGGTTTAGAAAGCCTAATCTACTAAATTAAAATTTGACTAATTCTAAAGTGTCTTTGTGGAGAGTCTTGAATTTATTTGGTGTCCTCAAAATATCCCAAATTGTGTTTCCAAAATTTTCCCTGAAAAGAATAATGCAAATAATTAGCTCAGAAAATTCAAATTAATTAAAATTAGAATTCCCGGTCAAATTAAGCATAATTAGGAAAAACGGAAAAATACTGGACAATTAAGCATAATTCCCTGATTAATTCTAGCACAATAAACTAAGTGAAATCACTAAAATATCGACTCATCAGCAGTTCCTTAATTGTGAGGGTGAGATAACTCCCAAATTTTCCCTATTTTTCTAGTCTTAGAAGTTTATGGTAGTATATTTTAGTTTCTTATATTCTAGAGTTAGGTTAGTTTAGTTTTTTTCTTTAAATTTAGAATTTTGTTAAAATAGTGTTAATTTTGTCCTTTTAGCTAAATAAAATATGTTTTTAAAATAAATAGTTATTTTTCCTTTTTAGAAAAAAATATTTAGAAAAATAAATAATACTTCTTTTTTGTAGGCTTTTATTTCAACTTTTTGCTGTTTAAACCCTCTCCATTTCTTTTATTTTTGCAGATCAGCCCCTGGTCAAAAGGGGCCAAAAATTGGTCAAAATAAGAATTGGGCTGATGATGCTGGACATGGGCTACTGCATTGGATCGTGATGACCAGCAGATAACAATTTTATTGAGGTGCTGGATTGGTTATGTTGAAATGCTGAAATTACTATTGGGCAAGTTCTTGGTGGGCTAAAGACTAATCAAGTTGTGCACTGTGGAGAGAGGAACAAAAGTCTGATGCCGAAGTAATATGGGTCGTGCTTATGGACTAAAGCCATTTTGGGAAGCAGATTAATGAAACGCTGTGTTCAAGCAGTTATGTGTCTACTGAAGGAGTATACCCGTGAAGAAGGCTTCATTTCTCCAAATCAGAAGCAATTGGACCTAGGGTTCACGAAGAAGATTTCCCCAATTATCTCCACCTCGAGCCAGGGTTCATCAAGCGCAGTGAAAAGAAAGATGCAGAGTTGGTCAGAGACTCACGGCCCAATGGAAGAGCCTAGAAGATCGATCAGATTGAAAGCAAAATAGAAGCACGTGTTGAGCTGGAACGGTTGAAGACCAGGTTCAGAGTTAGTTGAAGAATGAGAGCGCGAAGCTTCTGAGACAGTTGGTGATTCCTTCCCCTTTCCCATTTTCTTTCCTTTTTCAGTTTCAGACTTTCCCTATATAAAGGGAGTCTTGTAATATACAATGTACGTGCATTGGGTGACAGGCAATGTACTTAGACTGGGTTTTTGATTTCTCATGCTTTAGAGTAGATTCCTTTACAACATTCATAGAGTAGATATTCTGATTCTTGCACTGGAATTCTTGGGGATGATCATTGGGTGACAAACGTTGAACTCTCTGGGATTTCTGGTATCTGTACTTTTAATTTCCAGTTCTTAATGAGAATTTCTTTTTCCAATTTCAGTTTCAATCTACATTTCTTTTTGCTTTTAAATTTACAACATTGTTATTGTTTGATTCTTGCATTGATTTAGTTTTGATCTTTTATGATTTCAGTACTTGCATGATTTAGAGTAGCATTTTAGGGATTTTGGATTTTGTTAGACTTGGTTTTATCGCTTTATTTTAGGCTTGATTAAATCTGTTTCTCTTTTTCTTTTCCTTGTAGATTCTGAGTAATTTCAATTTAGGAGTAGAATAGGAATCTTGAATTTGAGTTAGTGTTTTTACCATTCACTGTGATCATTTTAGATTCCTACCTTGCATTCCATTTTATATGTTAATTCACCATTGTCAATTGCATTGATTCATTAGAATATATGTTTTAAACTCTATTCACTATTATTAGCATATTATTTAGGATAGGAATTACGCATTGCATATTTCAATTTTGTTTCATTGATTTAATATTCAATTTAAATAGATACAATCATGCATTGCATTATCTTTTCATATTAGATTTCATTTTTACATTTTATTTTCCCCACCTAGTTTTTAGTAAATAAATAAATAAATAGGCTTAATTCTACAATTCTATCTTAATAAGTACCAAGTCCTTGGATTAGCCCTAGGTTACCCATATATTATATTACTGGGGAATTTAGGTTTGTTGAGCTTTAATGCGACTAAAAAGCCTTTCAATAAATGGCGCCGTTGTCGGGGACTTTGGCGATTTAAGTTTAGATTGTAGAGTTAGCCTTATAGGTATCTATTTTTGCTTTTTTGTTCTTGTTATTCTGTAACATTAGTTTCTGCAGTACATAGTTGTTATTTTTCATTATCTTTTAAGTTGTTAGCCTTGTAGGTTTTTGTTTTTCTTTTGGCTTAATATCTCCCTTAGTCCTCATATTTGTGTGAAAATCTCAGTTCGGTCCTCAAGTTTTGAACTGTCTCAATTGGGTCATAATTTTTGTAAAAATGCACACATTTTACCCCAACCGTTAACTGATCTCAAACGGCGTTAAGTTTAGCTGACGTGGTATGCTGACATGTTGGCTTAATCCCTTCTTGGTCCTCGTATTTGTGTGAAAATCTCAGTTCGGTCCTCAAGTTTTGAACTGTCTCAATTAGGTCATAATTTTTGTAAAACTGCACACATTTTACCCCAATCATTAACTGATCTCAAACGCCGTTAAATTTAGCTGACGTGGTAGCCAGAGGACATGCTGACGTGTATTATTTAATTATATGAATTATTTTTTAAAATAAGTAGTGTTTCACGTGGCACAATGTCTATTATTTAGTTTATTTGAATTAGGGATTTTATTCATCTCTGAGAATCAGGGATTTTACACAGATTATCTTGTCAGCTCAAAAAATAAAGTCACCGGAAAACTCGCATAACCAGTGCAATCAGTCCCACAGCCTTTTCTGCAAATGAACCAACTTGGTAACCTATAGATTCATCACCAGCCTTTAAGCTATTTATTACATTGATAGTAGAAGATAACTGTTGCACAGTCAGATCAGTTAGCGATTGGGGTAAAATGTGTGCATTTTTACAAAAATTATGACCCAATTGAGACAGTTCAAAACTTGAGGACCGAGCTGAGATTTTCACATAAATACGAGGACCAAGAAGGGATTAAGCCAACATGTCAGCATACCACGTCAGCTAAACTTAACGCCGTTTGAGATCAGTTAACGGTTGGGGTAAAATGTGTGCATTTTTACAAAAATTATGACCCAATTGAGACAGTTTAAAACTTGAGGATCAAATTGAGATTGACAGACAAATATGAGGACCAATGGAGATATTAAACCTTTTCTTTTTCTTTGTGTTTAGTCTTTCTTTTTCTGTTTTTATCATCAGTTTCTGCATTTTTGATTTGTACATATTTGCTATTTTTCATGCTATTTTTGTAAATTTTTAGTATAAAAATTCTGAACAATAACCCATAACTGAGAATAGGTTGTGCTTGTAGTGTATGAATCTGTGAAATAACCAGTTTGCTCCTGTAGTTTTGAGTGCTGAAAGTGCATGACCAGGGCCAACCACAACCCTCTCTATACGTTAGATCCAGAGATTGGAAGGACTAGGAAAAGGGATCAAGAAGGAAAGAAACCAGAGTAGATTTGAAAGCACTGAATCAGTCCTGGAAGTGTCAGATTCATCAGAAACTGAGGAGATGGCTATTGGACCAAGAGAAAGAACATTGAAGGAGTTAGCCAATCAAGACATTGGATATCAGCCCCTGTGCATTCAAGTACCTCACGTCCAAGGAGCTCCCAACTTTGATTTAAGGTCGGGATTCATCCAACTACTTCCCAAATTTCATGGGTCAGCAGGGGAGGATCCTCACAAGCATATAATGGAGTTCATTGTGATCTGCTCAATCATGAGACACTGGATGTACCTGAGGAGATTTTTAAAATGAAAGCCTTCCCAATTTCCCTACAAGATGCTGCCAAGGAGTGGCTGTTTTCACAGCATATACCTATAACCAGCTGGGGAGATATGAAGAGAAAATTCCTAGAAAGATTATCCCAGCATCCAAAACAACAACAGTGAGAAAGGAGATCAGTGGCATTAGGCAGCTACCTGGAGAGAACCTGTTTGAGTATTGGGAGAGCTTTAATAGAGTATGTTTAGGCCCACATATTCGAATTTCTCGGACTAGATGAATGATCAAATGAACCATGATATCAAAAACAGAAGGTGGAAAATACATCTCCAATTCACATAATAGTCTTATTCCTTCATTTTCCAATTGATTTAAACATCGAGGGTCAACAACTTTCTTGCAAATGGCACTAAAGAACAAACACAGATGTGTCAGAATACCCCTAACATAAGGAGGTAATATGCTTCGAATAACAACGGGTAACAATTGTTGCATCAATATATGACAATCATGAGACTTTAAACCAATCAACTTTAGTTCTTGCATAGAAACAAGGTTACTAATATTATAAGAATAACCTTGTGGAACCTTCACACTTCTTAAAGACTTACAAAAACTTTGTTTTTCTATTTTAGAAAGAGTATGACGGGCTGGGGGCAAATAGGTGCGTCTTCCTATTGTTTGTGGATGTAACTCTGTTTGGATTCCCATGTCAGCCAAATCTTGTCTTGCATTTATTCCATCTTTGGTCTTCCTTTTCACGTTTAATAAAGTTCTGATTGTTAGGAAACAGGTTGGCTTCGTTTTACAACAAGAGGGGGGGGGGTGAATTGGTGTTAGTTCAAAAACAAAATCTTTTCGCAATCTTGGTATGAAAATTCAAAGCTTTTGATCTTTCCTTGAAATGCAAGTAATGAAAATTCAATGCAGCGGAAAAAACGTAGTTGACTGCTAGACAGATAAAGTCGAATGAATTAAAGAGTGCAGGGATAGAGAAATTCAAACACTAGTTTTTATACTGGTTCGACCAACAATGCCTACATCCAGTGTCCTTCCAATCTTGGAAGCAAATGCACTATAATGGTTGCGGTTTTTACAACAAGGAATTTATAGAAGCACCACGCAAAAATATAAATCTCCTCTCTAACCCAAAACCAATTATAGTTGCACACACAAAACCAGAATTGCAGCAAGAATCCCCTCTTTTGCAATCTGAACCCACATTGAACAATCCTCAAACGTGTCACCAGCACTCTTCACAAGATGCCAAGCCTATCACAACATGCTTCACAGGTTGCCAAGCCTATCATAGCAGACGTCACAGGTTGTCAAGCCTTCAATCAAATACAGCAGTCTTCACAGGATGCCAAGCCTATCAGGATCAAATCAGAAGCACCTTCTTTGTGCAGATGTTGATCAAACAGTGTGCGCAATAGACTCCTTAATCTGAATCTCTCTCAAGAAAGATAACCACCATTTTCTTGGAGAATTCTTGGAGCTTCCAAAACTGAGAACTATCTCTAAAACAGGACAATGAAAATGTTAGATCACAAATGTCTAAGAACAATTTGTGTTCTGTCCTATTTATAATTTTCCTATCATTCTTAGTCGAATGGCCTACTAATACAGTCGACTGTATTAAAACATTTATAACAGACAGTCAACACAAAGGCTCCTTATTAACGGATTGGCAAGCGTACCAAATCGTATCAAGTAATAATAAATGGTAAGTCCAAGTATCGTTTTCCCAAGAGACTCGAAAGGCCTTATCGTTCGTGTGAATTGACTTGAAAATAAAAATTAAATAATTGGGTATGAGAACAAAATATAAACATGCAAANNAGATTGATTCAATTGACGAGAAGAAAACAATGGATGAATGGAGTTGTTGGGGGTTTACAATTTCATCTTATCCNCTCTCTCTTATTTACTCCTCTTGATTTATTAGCTTGATTAACTAATTGTTATGCAACTTTTTTAGCCTACCCTTAACCCGATCCCTCGGCGAAAAAAGCCTATTACTAATTACTGGCTTGCTATCCTTAGCCTCCCCTAGCAATTAATAAAGCATTATAGAGCAGAAGTGAAAAACAATTGATCGTCCTACCCCTATCCCTAGGTGGTATTGCTTAATCAAGGAATTACTCACCAGTTAATGACATTACTGTACGTCCTCGTATAAATAAAGACAAACAAATGTTATCGAATGAGTTAAACGATAAAAGCATTAAGCACAGATGAAAACCCAATAATTCATAATCAAAGCATATGGAAATCATATAAATAAACAAGAGTTTCAATACAAGGAGAGTATCAAAAGATTACATTGTTTCCCCCAAAAACAATAGGGTTTAGTTCACCATTGTCATGGTGAATCTAGATTAAGAATGGAAAAGCAAACCCTAAGCATCCAAGAGATCCTCTCCAGAGAGTGAAATTAGGTTTGGCCGCCCCCTTCTGTCAAAAGAATGCCTCTAAATTCGCAATAGGGCTATTTATAAGTGAGGAACGCAACAGAAAACAGGCTAAAGCCCAGCAGACAACCACTCGGCCCCAACTTGTTCCGCCCGGCGCTTTCCCTCAAATCGCACTACCGCCCGTTGGCAGGGGTCTACCGCCCTGCGGTTTGCCTCTAATCGCAAATTCGCCCAGCACCCACACCAGGTTCCTTCTCCTCGCCCTGGACCGCCTGACGGTGTAATTTGCCGTTGGGCGGTACGTCGACTCTTCAATTCTTCAATTTTCTTCTTTTTTCTTGAGTCTACGACCTTCATCTTCAACACCATTCTTCACTTTCTCAAAAATGCTACAAAACAATGCAAAACAAGCATAATATCGCTAAAAATAGCTTTTGACTCTCTACAGACTCATTTATTGAGTTTTGCTTGATTCTAAGCTCATTCTAAGTAGTAAAAGGAGTAATTTGGACTAAAATGACATATGAAAATAACTGTTTTTCAACCTTCATCACTCCTCAGTCAACCAAATCAATGCACATTTAAGACAACTGACCCAGTCAGTCAATCTTAACTAACTTTTGAAAAATATAACCGTTGGAGCAAGGAGGCATAACAGAATTCCAAATATAACAACAATACAGTCGAATGGGTGTTCCACACTGTCGACTGACACTTGAAAAAAATACTTTGAAATTCTTTTCAACTCAAAATCTCATCAAGCACATGTTCATAAAATCTGTACAAAGATTTTAGCATAGTCGAATCCATTCCCAGTGTATTCGACTGAACTAGACCTTTGTCACAACAAATATAAGTTCATAAAAGTGCTTGTGATCTTTTTTTCAGAAATGTGCAGAAGCAATCAAAATCATTTTATCACACATTTCAATACAAGCATGTTGCATACATATAACACTTAATTAATCATAGGAACACACATTGCAAATCAATCAAAACATGTTCAACAAAAGCATTGTTCAAATCAATTTGTTATATCAGCTGAACATGTAAACCTGGAACTTATGTACTGTTATTAAGCAGTGTGTTGTCATCATCAAAAACCAATTTGATATAGAGTTTATGTTCTCAACAATCTCAACACTGATGACACTGTCACAAACATTTTTTTCTACGTGCATCACATCAATACAATGTCTAACATCAAGTTTAGACCAATAAGGAAGATTAAAAAATATTGATCGTTTCTTCCAAACATTTTTTGCAGATGTACTTTTACGATGTTTTTCGAATACAATGTCAATGTTTTTGACTTCGTCGTACACCTCTTCACCATTCTGGGGTCTGCACACAACCTCATCCTCGACACTTCCATTGAATGCTTTTTTCAATCTACGATAAGGGTGATTGCGAGGAAGGAATTTTCGATGCCTTGTACAAACCGTCTTCTGACCATGCTTCAATTGAAGGTAACTAGTGTTTTCTTCACAAATCGGACATGCAAAATGTCCATTAACACTATAACCGCTCAAGTTTCCATAGGCTGGGAAATAATTTATAGTGCAAAACAACATTGCACGCAAACGAAAATTCTCTTCAACATCTGAATCAAACACTTCGACACCTGAAACAATTTCAAATCATCAATTAAAGGTTTCAAGTAAACATCAATGTCATTACCAGGTTATTTAGGACCAGATATCATCATTGACAACATGACATATTTTTTCTTCATGCACAACAAAGGAGAAAGATTATATATCATCAACATAACTAGCCATGAACTGTGTTTGCTACTTAAGTTCTTGTACGGATTCATACCATCAGTTGCAAGTGCAAGTCTTAAGTATCTTGGATCTGCACCAAATTCTGGAAATTTTTCATCGATCTTCTTTCACTGTGGTGAATCTGCTGGGTGTCGAAGAAGATTATTGCACTTTTTTCCTCAAACGTGCCATTTAAGGTTCTTTGCATCCTCCTTAATAGAGAACATACATTTGAACCTAGGTATTATAGGAAAATACCACATGACCTTACCAGGTGCACCATCATTACCTTCTTCACCAGTGTTTCTGTCAGATTTCATTTTAAAACGACTTAAACCACATGTTTGACAATACTTTAGCGAAGCAAACTCCTTGATGTACAAAACACAATCATTGGGGCAAGCATGTATCTTTTGATATTTAAGACCCATTGGACATAAAACTTTTTTGGCCTCGTAATTTCGAATAGGAAGAGTATTATTTTCTGGAAGCATCTCCTTCAACAACTCCAACAACTCTGTGAAACTTTTATCGGTCCACTCGTTCCTTGCCTTTAAACTGAACAACTTCAAAGTTGTAGGTAAACGTGTAAAGTTTGTGCAGCCTGGGTACATCAGTTGCTTTGAATCATTGATAAGAGAATCGTATAAATTAACTCTTCTAAAGTTATCATCACCAACATCACGTATCATGTCCACTAAATGATCACTAATCCAATCTTCCACATAATTTGTTCCTTGTGACGTCATAGGTTGGTCTAGTACTTCTCCATGCCAAGTCCAAACGGTATACGTTCTCGTTATGCCGAACATGAATAGATGATCATGCAAATTGCCTAAGTTTTGTCGTATTTGATTAAGACAATGAACACAAGGACAAAAATATGTCCCATTCACAAACTTTGCATTTTCTTTAACATATTGCAAGAACACCGGAACACCTTTCTCATATTCTTCAGAGATGCGACGTGCATTCATCCAACTTCGATCCATACTATGTTTTTAAGTTCGTAACATAGTTCATCAGTATAAAATTCTTAACTCTCACAAGGTTAGGCTCTACCCATTCAGAAAAAATATTTTTCATAAATTGCTAAGAAATGTACAAAGAAGTCTACATCATAAATTTGATAAAATTTCGGCAGCATTTCCCATTGGTCTCTGAAATACACGAAATGAGAGTAGTCACAAGAATGACCACAATCAAATATGCATCTGGAGAACAACAGAAATAATGAACCAAAATTTCATCAGTCTTATGCATAAACTCCAACGTACATGTTATAGCAAATTTATGAAAAATAATTTTCCCAAACTGTCCAATCGGACAATTCAATATTTTAATACAAACGATTAAAAGATTAATCGTTTTTGTTAAATTTCAAACGGGAACTAAGTTTCACTAAGTGATTTCATACTTATAATCTAACATGCCAATTCTAATATCACAGCTAAAATTTATCACATTCATATTCAGAAGCCAATAACACATGCATACCTAATAGCCAAAAACATGCAAACGCAAAAGCCAATAACATGCATACACAAAAGACAATAACGCACATACAATAAAAGTTTTCAACAAAGAAGCTTACCTTTTTAGCAGATTAAAACAACAATGGAGGGAAATGGAGGACTGCACGCCCAAAAATATAGCCCAAAAACGGTCAAAAATGTCGTCCAAGAACACGCCACAAACTGCATCAAAACGCAACAAACACTAATTTTAATCTGTTGAAATGGAAGATATTTCATCAAAGAGTAACTTAATCGGAGTAAAACTGAATTTAAACGGTGCGAGGAAGAAGACGATCAATAGTGGTAACTGCTCGCAGGTTCGGGTTCTGCAGTATATGGCACTATAAACGTCGGTTACATTCCTCCACCGACGTCTCCAATGCTATAGACGTCGGTGCTCTCTCTAATTTGACGACTTTATAATTTAAATATAATTAATGGCGCGGAGTTTAGGCGTCCCTTGCATGGCTGACTGACGTCTCCAAAAGTTATAGACATCACCAACTGTGTGACCGCCGTATACATGGCGGAAAAATTATTACAGTGCATTTAGTTGTCAGGCTACAGACGTCCGTTCTAATGGGGCACCGACGTCTCAAGGCACCAGCATTAATTACATGCACCAACTTGTCAGGACACAAACGTCAGAGCTCAGCACATCGACGTCTACGTGGCCACTATTGACCTTCTTGGCAGAGTTAGGGACGTCTCTTGCTTCCAAGGGACGTCTAAAGACGAGTGTAGACATCGGGGTGGTCGTATGAAACGTTCATATGGCGACTATTCACCTTCCTGCAGACCTTTTAGAAGTCCACGTGCAGTGTGCCTGACGTCTGTATTGTTTAAGACATCGGTTACACATGTAACTGACGTCTCCTAGTTTTAGTTATTTACGGATTTTCCACTGGTCATCATATAACGTCGATGAACCTCGAACAGAGGTCTATGACCTGACATTAAACAACATTTTTGCACTAGTGAATAAAAATTGAAAATGAAGAAAATTTATACACAAGAACACAGATATAGTTGGTCCTGTTATCCAATTTCCGAACTTACCCTTGAAAAAGATTTTATTTGTTTCAAAATAGTTGGAATATTTGTTTAAAAAAACAATCACTTATTATCAACTTTTATAATTTTTTCTCTGGTAAAACAAATGAAGAACAATATTTTGTTTTTGTGAAATGAAAAAACAGAAATTGTAGTTTGGGATTCTGACATGTTTTGTTTAATAATAAATAAAAATAATGAGGATATAGGTATAAAGTATAATAGGAAAGTATTTTTTGTTTGAAATATGATTCATAGAATGTAAATAATATAATTTTTGTTTGTATGAATCAAAAGCTGTAAAAATGTTATTAAATTGATTTAATATCAATTATATGCCATTTAGTTAAAAGAGGAATAGTATTGCGGAATTCTATAATTACTAATATTTTCTCATGTTACATGTTACGTGGTGTGAGCAAAACTTTCAGAACATTGCCTATGGTGGAAATTTCTCGACCGAGAAAGAAAACTCTGTACATTAAAAATTAATGTCAAAACATATTATTTTAGTGTTTTTTCATCAATTAAAAAAAAATTGAATATGAAAGATAAAGTAGGAAAATATACAGGTAAAGAATAAGTTTTGGTCTTTTATATTTGGTAACTCTGAACTAACCTTTTAACTAGTTTAAACTTACAAGAAAATTAGTATATAATTTTATAAAATTTAGATACTAAAAAATATATTTAGAGATCATATTTACAAGAAAATCATTGTCGCATTCGACCCAAAATGCATCCAAGAATTACACCAAAGCTCATGAAAACGTATTTTAATTAGTTTAAATTAAAGATAATTCATCAAAACATAATGTAATTAAAGCATATATATGATTATGAACTTGTCTTCGAAAGTACTGGTTGAACTTCTTCTCATTTTGATAGAAATATCCGTATTAACTATATAATTGAATATTAATAATACTTAATGTTTTAAATTAAGTATGAGAATGAATGGAGAGAAATAAATTTAATAACAAGAGCAACGTTAATATTAAACCATTCTTTATCTAATTATCATAAAAGGTAATCACTGCCCTAAATTCTTTATATTTACACATAAAAATAGAATGAACTTTATGACATTGTATAATAAATTATTTTCACCCCATATTTTATCATCTTACGTGTGAGAAAAACTTTCAGAACATTGCCAATGGTGGAAATTTCTTGACTGAGAAAGAAAACTATGTACATTAAAAATTAATGTCAAAACATATTATTTTAGTGTTTTATTATCCATTAAAATAAAATTTGAAAATGAAGAAAATTTATACACAAGAACATAGATATAGTTGGTCCTGTTATCCAATTTCGGAACTTACCCTTGAAAAAGATTTTATTTGTTTCAAAATAGTTGAAATATTTGTTTAAAAAAAAAAACACTTATTATCAATTTTTATAATTTTTGCTGGGAAAACAAATGAAGAACAATATTTTATTTTTGTGAAATAAAAAAACAGAAAGTATAGTTTGGGATTCTGACATATTTTGTTTAATAACAAATAAAAATAATGAGAATATAGGTATAAAGTATAATAAGAAAGTATTTTTGGTTTGAAATCTTAAAGTATGATTCATAGAATGTAAATAATATAACTTTTGTTTGTGTGAATAAAAACTGTCAAAATGTTATTAAATTTTTTATCAAAAATATTTTATAATAGATTTAATATCAATTATATGCCATTTAGTTAAAAGAGGAATAGTATTGCCGAATTCTATAATTACTAATATTCTCTCATGTTACGTGTGAGCAAAACTTTCAGAACATTGCCTATGGTGGAAATTTCTCGACCGAGAAAGAAAACTATGTACATTAAAAATTAATGTCAAAACATATTATTTTAGTGTTTTTTCATCCATTAAAATAAAAATTGAATATGAAAGATAAAGCAGGAAAATATACTGGTAAAGAATAAGTTTTGGTCTTTTATATTTGGTAACTCTGAAGTAACCCTTTAACTAGTTTAAAATTTACAAGAAAATTAGTATATAATTTTATAAAATTTAGATACTAAAAAATATATTTAACATTATTTAAATATTATAATTTCTTCTTATGAAAATGTAATTAATTTTTTTATCGCAAAATATTTTATTAGAGATTAAATTTCAAATATAACGTTGCATTTGATGAGAAATATAATAGTATTACTGAATTTTATGAATTGAAAGTGAATAATTATAATTGTTAGGTGAATTTGGCACTATAAATTGAGATGGCAAAGTTATCAATTTCCATCAACTTTCACATCAACTTTCACCATGAATTGTCTCAAAGTGTTTTTCATCCTTTCTCTCTTCTTTTCTGGTTCGGCAGTTGGTTTTCAGTACTGGAAAATGGCACAAAATTGGCCAAGAGGCTTTTGTAAGCATAACACCTGCGATGCCTCAAAAACAATACCATTCAAATTTACTATACATGGCTTGTGGCCCTCTGATTATGCGAAGCAACAACCACAGTTTTGCTCTGTTAACAACCGTTCATCTGTAAACTTGGTAAGTTTTTTCTTTTCTTAATTAATAATATTATGTTGATGTTATATAATCAGAAGATGACTCTTGTTTTTTTTTTTTATTAGACTAAGGAATTAGTTGCTAAACTAGATCAAGATTGGCCAAGTTATACTGCTTTGACAAACACAGATTTCTGGTCTCATGAATGGACGAAACATGGATCGTGTTCAAACATGTCAGAAATTGATTATTTCAAGCTCGCCTTAGATATATATGCGAATAACGATATCCAACATATACTTGGAAATTCAAATATATCGTCTGGCAACACTTACCAAGTAAACAAAATTATCACAGCCATAAGTACGTCCCGAATTGGTGTTCAACCACAACTGATATGCAAAAATGGGGATTTAATTGAAATACGTCTATGTTTGAATAACAACCCTATTCCCCTGTACATCAACTGTCCTCCATCTGGACTATCTTGTCCTAACAATGTAAACTTTATCTAAAATATAATATAAATCAATGAATAAACAATTACAAAGTTTAATAGACTCTGTTTCCCACTTTGTACACAATTAGATAATTTATTTTTTGTTGGGTACGTCCTTTAGAATTTCTAATAACTAGCTGAAATAAAGAGCCTACTTCTTGTTGTATTTAGGTATATGACTAAAATAAATTCAACTACGTTAAGCTCTTTGAACTCTACTGATTAGTCCATAAAAATTGTATTTTTTATACAAAAATTGAACTGAATCATGTAATAATGTAATTTACAAACACTAAATTCTTAGTTTTAAATACAAAAGTGGAGTGCATAAACACATGTATATCTGGGTGCACGTAAAATAATTTACGCAACTAATTTTAGTTGATAAGATAGTTCATTTTAAACCTTTAAAAGTGATTCAAAAATCTAAACGCAGTTCAATTTGATTTACCCATACCCATTAACAATCTAAAACTAGTTCATTTTTATAGTTCAGTTTAATTCAATATATTATATCTATCTTTAGTTGTGTGTCATTCATGGGTGGTTTATAAAATCATACACGTTTAACTTAACCTTCTTTGTTTATAAACACAATACATCATTTAACAGTTATAAGATGCGGGTAAAAGAAATAATTTTGATGAATAAATTTAAAGTTCTTAATTAAATCTATCATTTTCTAAAATGTAAAAGGCTAGCAAATAGGAGAAGGGTATTATAATATTCTTCTTTACGACTTATTTTAAGAATAAAATAGTTTATAATCATATAAATTCCATTACTTAAACTATTACGATGACAACTTTACGTGTTGTCTAATTTTAAATGAATAATAATTTTATGTCTAAAACAAAACAATCTTTTTGAAGCAAACAAATTTATAGAATGAATTATATAACATCTTTTATGTACTTGATTAATAGTGAAATGAGTACAAAGATGTAAATTTATCTAATATGGATGCATGTAAAATAATTTAATCAACTATGTAGTTTACCAGATAATTTAATTTTAAACATTTAAAAGTATTTTACATATGTAAAAGCTGTTCAGTTTTATTTATCCATATAATTTTACCGTCACTTTGATTCTAGCAAGCACAAATAAACTCTTTTATACTTGAGAGCAGTTCAATTATTATGTCTATTTCTAGTTGTCTATGATTAATAAAACAATACATGTTTAACTTAACTTTATTTACAAACACAACATATGGCTATAAGATGCTTTCATAATGATTTAAATTTAAAGTTCTTATTAAAATCAACTACGCTAAGCTCTTTGTACTAATTGATCCATAAAAAAATGCATTTTTATATAAAAATTAAACTTAACCATGTAGTAATGCAATTTACAAAAGCCAAATTCTTGGTTTCTATACAAAACTGGAGTGCATATAAAAACATGTATATTTATGTAGGTGCATCTAAAATAATTTAGGCAACTGAATTTATAAGATAGTTCATTTTGATACATTTGAAAGTGATTAAAATATCTAAAAGCAGTTCAATTTTATTTACTCATACCCTTTTACAATTCACTCTCATTCCACCAAATCAATTTTCACTAACGTAGAAAGGGTTTTAGACGTCTTTTATTTTGGCTTTTAACGTCAGATCCCAATCCGACGTTTTTATGTGTGACGTTAATGGGACATTGGGCATATAGAATCCTACGACTATAAAGATGTCGGACATGGTACTCACCGACGTCTAAGGCCACTATAAAGAAGTCGGACATGGCACTAACCGAGGTCTAAGGGCACTATAAAGACGTCAGACATGGCACTAACCGACGTCTAAGGTCACTATAGACGTCGGACATGGCATTAACCGACGTCTACTAAGCTTTCATTGTGTTTTAGTGCAGTTTTGCTCGTGTCTTTGGATAGCCTAATAGCACTTTCTCCCTTTGCTAGTTTCCTCGTCAGAAAAGCTACGTCTTTTGTATATCTTATGGTATTTCAACCCAAAACTGAACCTGGGTCCTTGCCTAGTTCCATTCCAACCGCCAATGAAAATGAATACGATGACATGAGAATTAGGCAAGGACCTAGGTTCGATTTTGGGTTTAAATGTCATAAGAGATACAAAAGACGCAACTTTTCTTACGAAAACTAGCAAAGGGAGAAGGTGTTACTACGTTACCCAAAGACACGAGCAAAACTACATTAAAACACAACGAAAACTCATTTTAATCGGTTCAAATTGAAGGTAATCCATCAAAGACTAATTTAATCGGAGTGAAAGTAAGTTTAAACGATTCAAAAGAGATAAAACGCACTTGGAAATGTAATGCTGCGGAGAGAAAAGGCGAGGAGGAAGACGATGAAGGGCCTGTAACCACGAGTTCACAAATTCTGATTTAACAGGAATCTAGACGTCGGCTCCCTAATGCCCGACATCTATTCTTGACTAAATCTCGATGGCCTCACTAATATGACGTCCATTTGAATTAAAAATTAATATTCATGGTGTATCTAGACGTCGGATCCGGGGGGAGCCGATGTCCAAGACAACTTTTCACCTACCCTGTCAAGCCATTTAGATGTTGGATGTAAGGGGAGCTGATGTCCAAAAAAACTTTTTCACCTACCCTATCAGGCCATTTAAAGTATAGACATCGGTTAAAATAGGGCCCAATGTCTATAGACAATTATAGACGTCGGAGTGGCGGAAACAAACATATATATGGCAGAAAAAAATGACTCTTCACCTAACTATCGGTCCCATAGATGACGGTTAAGGGGGGCCCAACGTCTATAAAATTATAGACATCGGGGACCCTCCTAACCGACGTCTATATGGCCACTTATTTACGAAAATGTCACCGGTCAATAATTTACGTTGGATATTTTGTGGTCCGATAAAGGATGACATTAAAGGCCAATTATGCACCAATGTTTCTAGTTCAATTATTTTTTTATTGTTCACTTTAATTCATTTGATTATATCTATCTTTAGTTGTGTGGTTTATGAGTGACTCATAAAACAGTACCTCTTTAACTTAATCTTCTTTATTTATAAACACAACATATCAGTGGCTATAAGAAGCTCTCATAAGTGGATTAATTTTAATGATTTAAATTTAAACTTCTTAATTAAAACATAATAATAAAAAAGATTATTATTATTATAATTGTCTTCTTGATGATTTATTTTCAAAATAAAGAACTTCACAACCATACAAATATGAATATGGATGACCAATGAACCTAACATGTTGGTATGAGTTGAACTCATTTTAACTTTGATTGGAATGGTTATGATATAAATATAGGTAATAATTAATTTTAAAATGTAATATTGAGTCGCGGTATTGTCATCCCTACTACGAGACAATACTTAAACTATTATAACTAATACTTTATGTGTTGTTTACTTTTAAAAGAATAATGACTTTTTTTGCTAATGATAAACACCTTTCAATCACATCTAGAATATTTTTCCCTCCCCCAATTTCGTTCTTAAAAACCTTACCTTCGAATTTCTACTACTTCTTTGTTTCCAAATCTCTCCCTCCCTTTAGTTCACAACCCCTTCCTCTACAACAACCACCATTGTGATTTGGTCTACCCCAATCTCCATTGTTTTCAAAGTCTATCATTCCCCAATATCCATTGATTTCTCGTCCCCAATCGCGAATTTGTCTTTCCCTTTCTCCATTGCTCATAAGTCATGGAATGTTAGTTTCTTGCAGCCCTTTTGTGGTTGATGTGACTATGATTGTATTTGTGAACGATGAAGTGTAAAAAATGATGAAGTTAAAAATGTTATATACTTGATAACGGTTGAAAAACACTTATTTTCATATGTCAATTTAGACCGAATTACACCCTTTAAGACTTAGAATGAGCTTAAAATCAAGTAAAACTCAATAAATGAGTCAGTAGAGAGTCAAAAGTTGTTTTTAGGGATATTATGCTTGTTTTGCATTGTTTTGTAGTGATTTTGATGAAAGTGAAGATTCGGGTTGAAGATGAAGGTCTCAGACTCAAGATAGAGGAAGAAAATTGAAGAAAAGAAGAGTCAAGAAACCGCCCGGCGGTGAATTTTGCCGTCGGGCGGTCCAAAGCGAGGAGAAGGCACTTGGTGTGGGCGATGGGCGGATTTGCGATTAGAGGCAAACCGCCGGGCGACATAAGTGTGTCACTGGGCAGTTGTCCGCTGGGCCTGGGCCTGATTTCGGTGACGCTCCTCAGCTATAAATAGCCCTGTTACGATTTCATTCTCATTCTTTTGACAGAAGAGGGCGGCGAGACCTTATTTTCACTCTCTGGAGAGGATCTCTTGGATGCTTAGGCTCGTTTTCATCTTATCTAGGGTTTGCTTTTCCATTCTTCCATTATTTTCATCTAAGTTCACCATGACAATGGTGAACTAAACCCTTTTGTTTTTGGGGGAAACAATGTAATCTTTTGAAACTCTCTTTTATTGAAACTCTTGTTTATTTATATGATTCTTCATGTGCTTTGATTGTCAATTGTTGGGTTCTCAACTACGCTTAATGCTTTTATCGTTTAACTCATTCGATAACTATTGTTTGTCTCTATTGATATGGGAACACGGGAACGTACAATACTGTCATGAACTGGTGAGAAATTCCTTGATAAAGCAATACCAACCTAGGGATAGGGGGTAGGACGATCAATTGTTTTTACTTCTGTTCTTAATACATTAGTAATTGCTAGGGGAGGCTAGGGATAGCAAGTCAGTAATTAGTAATAGGCTTTTCTCACCGAGGGATCGGGTTAAGGGTAGGCCAAGAAAGTTTGCATAACAATTAGATAATCAAGCACATTAAACAAGAGGAGTAGATAAGAGGGAGCAGATAAGATGAAATTGTAAACCCCCAACAACTTCATTCATCCATAGCCTTTTTCGTCAATTGAATCAACCCATTGCATATTTTTTGTCTTTGCATTCACAACAATTAATTCTTTCTTTACAAGTCTTACGATTTTGATTCACACGAACGATAAACACCTTTCGAGTCTCTTGGGAAGAACGATATCGGGCTTTACCGATTATATTACTTGCATGATCTGGTACACTTGCCAGTGAGTCAACAAGTTTTTGGCGTCGTTTTCGGGGACTCGAGGTTATTTGTTTTTTAGTAGTGTGAATTGATTGAATTTGACTTGATTTTTCATGTTTGTTTTTATTTTTGTTCTAATAAATGTTCACTAGGATTTTGTGCCTAATGTTTGCAGAATGCAGTACAGACAAGGACTTGATTATATGGGCACTCAATCTTACCAAAATAATTTCAATCACTGGTGGGAACCCCACTCATGCATGGATTAAAGTCGATATGGACAAGATGTTGAGCCTCATTTCATGCCTATACAAAGAAGTGCAGAATCTAATGAACTTTTTCAGAGGATTATGAATTTTGAACCATACCATGTCAAAGGCATAGAGGAGAATATAAAGAATGATGAATTCTTTCCACAAGACATGTATACAAGATTTTCCTCTCATAGAAGCATGGAAGAGAGGCAACATTATCAGTGGTAGCAACAATGCTCTTCACCAATAAAAACGTGAGGGTATGCTCAACAACTTTGTCAACAAACAGCTGATGTAACAGAACAAGTCAAAAGCTTGAATGAAAAATTCGACAAATTTCTAGAGAGGTGTGATTCCAAGAGATATGAAGTTACCTTCAGGAATTTGGAGACACAAATTGATGAGGTTGTTGATGAGGAGAAGGTGGAGAGAGAAGTGGAAAATATAGAAGAGGAGAAAATAGAGGAAAATGAAGCAGAAAGGTTGAGTGAGGGAGAGAAAGATGAGGAGAAAGAAAAAGCAGTGGTTGAGAAAAAAAGAAAAAATAAGAAAATAAGAAAAAAGAATAAAGGAAAATGGAAGAAGGAGAAGGTTGAGAAAAAGAGGAAGAGAGGAAAGAAGAAAAGATCATATGAAAAACCCCTTCCTCATAAAAAGAAAAATCATAGGAAGGAAAAGAAGTTCAAGTACTGTATGGAGATCTTCAAGAAATTGGAGATCAAAATTCCTATGATTGAAACATGGAAACTGGTGCTTGGTTTAATCAACTTTTTGAAGAGATTCAGCAGGAAGAAGAAAAAGAAGAAAATAGCAAGCAAAAGGAGTATCAACACCTACTGATGGGTGTTTGTTGGGATTATTCCAATTGTTGTAAATCAATTTTTTTTTTAGTTTAGGTTTATTTCATTTTTAATCTTGTAATTATGTGATTTTTTGGAACAATTTTTGGGTGGCATCTATTGGGGGATGCCAAATTTTGTGGAATTACTGAAGAACACAGGAAGGTACACCTACTGATGGGTGTTGGAAGGATTTGCACTTACTGACAAGTGTTAAATAGGTTTGGGTCAAGCTCGTGACGTTAAACAAGCACTACTAGGAGGCAACCTAGATTCTCTCTTTTACCTTTGCATTTAAATTCTTAGAATAGGTTGCATTTTATATTCAGTGTGTATGCTTGGCTTGACTACTTTTTCTGAAGATGTTTGACTGGATAATTTGCATGATGAGACTATTTGATGTAGATGATAATTGAGTTGCAAGGCATGTTGATATTCTATGAAACAGATGGGTGAGGAATTATGATTGTGGTTCTGATGCTAAGCAAGATGTATGAATGAATATTGTGTAAGAAAGCATGTTGTGTGAGGTATGGAGCTCCAGATTTTTCATTGTTGTATGTATTGTTCACAGGAAAGCATGAATGATATTGCCTTAATCTGGATGATTGATTGAATTGCATATAAATGTCATATGATCAAGGCCATTTTTGAAAACCCTTCTCTAGCCAAATTTTCACCCAAAGTGCTTGAAAATATTATACCATTTTTGAACCTTAGCTTTAAACAGGATGTGAACCCTTGTCTTGAAATTCTTTACCTTGAGTTGGGATGAGCTTGATTGTATGTGATGAAAAGGTTCAAGTTTAGGGTTGTTGGGGGAAATTGAAAGGCAATTGAAAAGCATTGAGCTCAAAAGTTGTTAAAGAAAACTACATGAGAAAAAGAAAAGAAAAGAAGAAAAAGCATGAAGATGAGCTCAGTGCAAAAGAAAAGGGGAAAAGTTGGGAATGAGTGAGATTGGTGAGGAAGAGAGTTGTTCTTGAATGTTGAATATTATGATAGCTCTCTTAACTCAAGGACTCTGCATTCCAGAAAGACCAATTTTCTTGTTAGCCTAGCCTCATTACAAGCCTTGGAAAAGTCCTTTTGATGACATTTGCATGTAAGAATTTTGGTTGTTTTAGATGAATGGCAATTTTGTTTCATGTGACTTGTGAATGATAGAGAGTTGGAGTGCTACCTTAAACACTTGAGTGATTGAGTGAAACACTTGCATAGTGAGAATTGCTAAATTTCATGATTGCATCTTTGCTTAGTGGATTGATCATTCATAATGTGTAACATCTGTTGAATACCTTGTGAACTGAAGTGAATTAAAAGCATGTATACATCTTGATTTGATTCCGCTAAAAATCTGAAGTTGAGTAGTTCTTTTCATGTACTTTAGGAATTGTGAACTAAAGTGAATTAAAAGCAAGTATACATCTTGATTTGATTTTACTAAAAATCTGAAGTTGAGTAGTTCTTGTCATGTACTTTAGGAATGTTGAATTATTGGATGAATGAGTAGAAAGCGTTTAGGAAGATTTTATTTTATTTGCTTTTTTGGATAAGGGTAGATTCTCTAACCTATAGAATTACATATTGATTAATAAAGAGAGAGAGAGAGGATATGATAACGGTCTAAAAACCGTTATTTTCATACTTAAATTTGATATCAAAACACACCCTTTATGGCTTAGAATGAGCTTAAAATCAAGTAAAACACTTAGTTGAGTCATGAGAGAGTCAAATGTTGGTTTTAGAGATATTATGCTTGTTTTTACATTGTTTTGCAGGGTTTTGATGAGAATTGAAGAAGGAAGTAAATAAAGGTGGACTTAGACTCGTGAAAGATAAAGAAAAAGGATGAAAAGAAGAGCAAAGGGAGCGCTGAGCGTCAGAATGGGTCGCTGAGCATTTAGGACGATAAGGGGCAAACCTCTCAACGGTAAAATTAACTGCTGAGCGGTTTACTTAGGCGCCTGAGCGGTTGTCTGTTTTTATTAGCTCGGATTCTAAGATCTTTATGTTATCTTTTTGGTCTATAAATAGACCCAGTGCGAATCAAAACTCAATCTTTGGCAGGGGGAAACGTCCACAGTAGCTCTACACACCTTGGAGGTTGTTCTTTGGATGCTTAGGCTCCAAACTACTCAATCTAGGGTTTATTCTTTCATTCTTCCATTGTATTTCATCTAGTTTCACCATGATAATGGTGAACTAAACCCTTTGTTGTTGGGGAACAATGTAACCGTTTGAAGCTCTCATATATCCAAATTCTTATTTAATTCATATCCTTACATATGCTTGATTTATCAATTGTTGGGTTCCTTACCTGTATTTAATGCTTTTATCGTTTAACTCATTCGGTAAATGTTGTTTGTCTTTATTGATACGGGAACGTACAATAATGTCACGAACTGAGGGGGAATTCCTTGATTATGCTAATACCGCCTAGAGATAGGGGTAGGACGATCAATTGTATTTTGCTTCTGTTTATTATGCATTATTCGTTACTAGGGGAGGTTAGAGATAGCAAGTCGGTAATTAGCAATAGGCTCTTTTCGCCAAGGAATTCGGTTAAGGGTAGACTAAAAAAGTTTGCATGGCAATATGATGAAAAAACGAACTAAATAAGAAGAGTAGATATATGAGGGTGGATAAGATGAAATTCTAAACCCCAACAATACCATTCATCCATAGTTTTTCCTCAACCATTGATTCACTGCATTTGCATGTTTACTTTTGTTTTTGCATTTAAAAAATTAAATGCATAAACAATTTGGTACACTTGCCAGGAAATTAGGTTACACGAAAGATAAGGCCTAAGAGTCCTTTGGGAAACGGTACTTGAACTTACCCATTTTATATTACTTGATAAGGATCTGGTACACTTGCGAGGAACTTAACAGGATACATGGTTGATGATGAGTGTGCACCAATTCCATATCCAACTTGATTAGGATTAAATGGGGGCATCATGGTCTTAGGATGTCAATATCCAATTCCAGCAGGTGTTGATTATACATCCCATGATGGCCCATTATATGTTAGTGGATCCAAGTTGTGGAAACTAAGTGTTGTAATTCAATACTATTGTATACATTGGTTGTATAGCATATGATCCTCCATTGAACCCAAAACCAGGATCAAATCTTTGCATGTACCTGCTATACAAATTATAAGTAGACCATTAAGCTAATTCATGCATTAAATATAACTCAGTTTGTATCTTGCATACATGCTAAATAAAAAAGAAACTGACAAGTGCCTTGGGACGTTAGCCTGCCAAAAAGGTTGATTATTATGATATGTGATAGACACAAACATGTTGTCCTGGAGTTAGAAATGGAAAAATGGATTCAATTCGACCCATTAGGTTGGCCTGTTATAATTTAATTAAGATCAGTCATTGGGGTGGGTTAATTAATATCAGTCATTGGCATGGATAGGAGATCTGAAAGCCTTCAACTTTTGTTGAGTTTGGAGAGAGAAGAGGCGTTGGAGTTGTTGTTCAGCCCCTTGAGAAACATCTAAGGGTATGCCATGATTCTTCAAATGAAGGCACCCCAGTTCTCACATGCAAGGGCTATGAGTTTCTTGGCATTGGGATCCATCGAGTCTATGATGGGTATGGATGATGATGCGTGATCTTCTAATGAGAAATCATCATCATTAATGGGTTGAGAGCATGTGCGGGAATCAGGTAAACTCGCGATAGAAGAAAAATATATGGGGATGATATCACCAAGGGTAAGAGGGTGTGCTTTGTACGCTTCATTCATAGTATTCATTTTCGTTAAGCTCATATGCAGAGATGTAGAAAGATATATAGATAAGTATATAGGCAGACAAAGTTGCCGGTTGGGACAAGTTTGGCTCTTGTTATTACAAAACAAAAGACAAATTCGAATTCATATTTAAAAGATAAATTCAAATTATAGTATTTTTATCAAGATAAATTTTACCTTATTCAATTTTGTAGAACTTAGCAAACTTAAATATATTATCTTAATATGTAACATCAAAGTTATAAAATTTATTTTAGTTGAAATTTAATTTTATGATGTCATTTGATATTGAATTATTTTAGTTTTTACACATAATATTCTTAGCATGAAGAAATGTATTATAACACACCCCGTGTAAACCACATGCAAATAGTTTTGAGATGAGGTTGGATTAGGTTGACCAGTGACCCATTATTAGTTTATTGTTAGTTGAGTATGGCCTTTGGTATTTGCTTCGTGGTTTATTGGTGAATTGAGACTTATTTTTGACAATTAACTCATTGTGTTAATGAACTATAGAATTCATATATCTATTTTTGACCTTGTAATGCCATTGGTGATGCTTCAAGAATTAGGATTTCATTTATGAAATAATTAAGGGTTATGTTTGGATGGTTTATATTTTTTTTTCTACTCTTAAATGTATGTTTCAAACTTTGGTCTATAACTAAGTTGGATGCCATCATGTAACCCATATGGCAAACCTGGCCTGATGAGATAAGACTTTCTAGCCATTTTTGTACAAATTCACCCTTCTTATAACCCATTCTTTAAAAATTAGTCAAGCAATCCAATTCACCCAAGGGTTAGATTTTCAGCCCAGCATAGGCCCAACCCAAGCCAACCATTTTTTGGGTAAGTCTGTGATTTCTTCAGTAAAGTATTTTGTGCTTATATTGTATTATAAGAGCCGTCAAAATGAACATACGAGTCAACCTGGCTCACCACGGCTTCGGGTCAGGTTGGGTTTGAAAAAATTGAACTTTTTTTATGCAGATTTCAACCCGGTTCATTTAAACCCAGCTTATGCGGGTTGAACCCGTGGTGAGTCAGGTTGGCCTGCCAACCCACCTACCTAATTTTATTTTTTAATTTATTATTTTATTTATGAAACCCTAAAAAATAAAATACTCTCTTCACTCACTGTGTATACCAAAAAAGTAACCTCTGCTCTCACATATCACTCTCGCAGAACTTGGTCTCCTTTAAGGTGTTGTCACTCTCACTTCTTCACTGAAATTCTTCAAGGAGCAGGTTTTTTTGTATGTTTTTTGTGTTTGTTTTTGGATGACATTTGGATTATATTGTACTTTTTATTATTATTTTGAATTCTCTTCAGTTTAACATCATTTTTTGGGAGTGAAATTTGTTTAAATTTGAATATAGAAAGTTTGTAATTTTTTTATTTAAAAAAAATTGTAATTAAATGGGTTAGTGAGCCAACTCGTTTACCCACCAATCCGTGATGAGTCGAGCTGGGTTCAGATTTTTCTGGCTTGCTAATAAATGAGACGGGTTGGGTTGGTTCACTAAGTGACCAACCCGTAGTGAGTCAGACTGGGTCGAGCTGGATGACCCGTTTTGACAGCTCTAATATTATATTATGTATTTGTTTAAATAAAATTTCCAATTAATGTGTGTTTGCAGTGCAAAAAAGAGTATACTTGTTTGAAGGATCATAATATGTGGAACATAGAGGTGTTGTATACTTGTTTTTCTTCTCTGTGCAATGTAATAATGAAACTTGTGCAAGTAATGGTGCCTCTGTATCTGTACCGAATTTGAAGGATTGGCATTTTGTAAAGGTATACCTTTTAGCCTTCATTTACTTCTCTATTGATTAAGAGTTGTGATTCATGAATATGTGAGTGCCTCTGCTGAAATATATAATTTAAAATGCATTGGAAAAATATATGCCAAATTTCACATTATGCTCGATCCAGAATGTATTTTTTTTAAAATGCTTCTTAAATTATGCATTTTTAAATTGGATTTTGAAATACATAATTCAAAATATATTTAAAAAAAATACATTCTTAATTATAAAATTCATAATATATTTTCAAATTCAAAAATAACTTTCAAAATACATAATCTATAAAAATGTATGTTTTTAATATATTTGGAATTATACATTCCAAAAAGATATTTTAAGTCTATAAATATATTTGGATTGCTCATAAATGTATTAAGAAACATGAAAATAGCTCACTTCCTCCGGCGACCACTACCAATCACGAACACCATCACCAACCTAAAAAACCCAACCAACCATCAACAACCAACACAAGTACATCACATGGATAATAGGGATATTCTAACAATTACAGGGTGCAGGAAGTAAAAACGAGGTGCAGGAAGCAATTGCCCCTTATGGATCAGAGGTAAAAATCAATTATGAATATATTTGTTCTCCATGAAATGATATTCTGTGTTCTTGAAATTGAATCTTAGCAAGAAAAAGAAAACATATAAGCCAAGTAATTTACAATCTTTGAATTCAAATTCACCAGTACTCTACATGCTTTAAACACTTGTATGCTGAGGCATTGATTCTTCTTCCTCAACAGGTGTCACCCTTCAATATTTTCTCATCCTTTTCATTAGGTCCAATTTCTTGACAAATAGAAGTCATCATTTCATTGCCCAAAACCACTCCTTGATTTTGTATATAGACCCATTTTTCTTGAAAAAGGTAGAAAAACACAACCAAAGTTATCTCAACAGTGAAAAGTATGTTCCAAATTTTTATGCCTTTTGATGTTTTTTGGTGGTAGGCTTCTAATCCAAGATATACATTCAGGACACCCAGGAATGTGACTGCAGTTCCAAGTATCCAGTGTGCAAAGAACCAAACACTTCTTTTGGATCCTCTGTTAAGAACAACAACAATAATATCATATTCATCATGTTCTATTAACAATGCTAATAAACATAGAACATAAAAGCTCTAATAACTTCAACTTTCCACTGGTTTTGTAAGGCAGAGTACTTGTTTTTTAAGGCATTTAAAGGACGAATTATGTTGTATTATTTCTCTCAAATTTTGGTAAAAATTAGTTTTAGTCCTTTCATGTTTTGGTAGATTTCAAACCTTGTCGTCAGGGATCAAATTGATCAAATTTCAAAAAATACAAAAGACCAAAACTACCAATTTTAAAATGTAGTGACAAACCAATTTTGACTAAAACATGAATAACCTAAAACACATTTTCTCAGGTCAACAAAGGATAAAATTTCTCAATGAAAGGGAATTTAGTTGTTTTACCTTTGTGGTCGAAAAAGACCAAGTAAAACTTGGAGCCAGATAATGCCATATAGTGCAACTCCTAATCTTTGATGACTATTGTTGAAGAGGTTGTTGAAATTTTTTATGGACATGATTGCTCCAACTGTGGCAAGCAGCACCGCAATCATCTGCTGAATAGAAATTCAAAAGTATATATCATGTTAAAAAGGAAAATGGCATCAGTGAAAGAAATACTTTAGACAAGTTAGTTATTTCTGTTAATGATGGTCTATATAAACTTCTGCCCTTCATCATAGCTATGACTTGGTAGTATCAAGAATGCCCAACAGCATAATTTTGTTGTTTTCTTCACAGCCTGTGTTTCACTAATGAGATGAACAAAGTTGGAGTCTCCAAAAACATAAAAGGTTATTTAATAAAATGCCTTTCTTGTCCTCAAAGTTTCCATAATAGTCCTTTTTCAATAAACTAGGAGGTAATCACTAATGCATAATCTCATTAGCTACTAACAAGCTTTAGGCTAAAAAATTAACTTAAATTCTGAATCTTTCTACTTTTAGCTTCACTTCATCATCATTAAAAGTAAATATAAGGCCATTAACAGATCCAAAGGCTTTCCAAATTATTTGTTGTATTCTAATCTAACACATTAATCACTCTATAACTTATTCATTTACTAATAGACAAAATGCTTTACTTTTAAGTATGAATTGGATTTAAATTTTGAGGTTAAAAAGGGCAAACAAGTTTTGAATTCATTTATATATCCCCTTCAAGTCATATAGACATGTACTAACAGTACTAATTATGCATTCAATTGAGCAAGGTGAAGATAAAAGTAGATAGATCATTTTGAAAATACTATTACAACGAGCAGATAGACCATCTTGAAAATACTGTTTACAACTCTTTTGGCCATTTCCACAGCACTTATTTTCTCACTACAGCAAATTCTTGTTCTATGCTTTTGTCGATCATTGGTTTTAAAGTTAAAGTAAAAGAACTTTCACTAGAAATAATCAATTATTACATTTGATTTGGAGTTGTGATTTAATATGGACTTAGATATACTTGCCTGCAAAATTGAATGAACATAGAACACAATTCTATGCCTTCTTGAATTCTCCTCTTTGTTTGATAGTCTAATTGCAAGTATACCAACAGGCATCAAGAACCCCATTGAAGCCCACAGGAGAAAGCCATGTAGTGTAATCTCAAAGTGAAGTCTTGGACTCATCTTAACCAATCAAAAGAAAAGAGTTAGCTTCAGAGATAGAACTCACATTTAATAAACAAAGGATTTAACTTGCAAGATTGGAAATTAGGCAAGGGGGCAAAATGAACAGATTATGCTGCTAACTTTCTTGAATAAAAGTTCAGAATATGGAATTTGATGAAATACCTTACCTTAATGTGGTTATTATCTTTGGTTCTTGAAGGGCTGCTTGTAATTTGCTGGTGCTCTTGGGATGAACCAAAAAGGGGAAACATGATGAATACAAGAGAAGCATGAAAGAAGAAAGAAATGAGCTTTTGCTGAACTCCCATTCTTCCAAGTTCAAACTCAAACTCAATCTCAATCTCAATCTCAATCTCAGTCTCCAATTCCAGAAGATATAAAGAAGCAAAAGAACTATAACATTCTAAGCAAAAACTGAATGTGATTTCCCATGAACTGAAAGAGCTTATCCTCTCTTTTTTGAAGTGTCTTCTGCTATGTGTATGTGAGATAGGATTCTGAGCAGAGAGCAGTCTTATCTAGACAGTAGAACTAAAAAAGTTGCAACCAATGCAGGAAAAATGTGAGATCAATATGAGGTCAGATAAAGCTCATCAGAAGAGAAAGAGTTTAAACTTTAACCTTCCTTTTAAGTATATATTTCGTTTCAGATTAAACTCACATTTTCTTAAGGTTGTTGCATGGAAAAATTGATTGTTGGTACTAAGTTCAGAAGATCTTGTAAATAATAAATGGAAGTAGAAATGAGGCATTAAATGAAATTTCAAACTTGTGGGGTTCACTTGGACAGGCTTTTTGAGAATGTGGACTTGCAGAGCTAAAGTTTGTCAGATTTCAATGTGAGGGGTTAAAATTTATACATGTATACACTGAGAGACAAAGTGGGTTGTGCTACATTTACATTGTAAACATTATCTTATGCTTCCCACTATTGAATGCACATCATTATAACATGCTTGAATAGACTTCTCCACCAACCAAATACCAATATACAGAATTTGGTTACCAAAAAGTGGCTCAATAAAATCAGATTCTAGAAAGATTCTCCTCTTCTGAATTAAAAGTATCTCTGCTTTCATTTTAGTTATAGTTTTAGTTTTATAAATCACTTTGATAAAAATAGAATATTTTCTAATAATGTTAGTATTATCCAATCTATAAATAGAACATTATCGGCATTGGGAGAGGTGATAGGATATGGAAAATCAAAATATGTAACAAACAAACACCCATAACTATACACCTATTATTTAGGGTTCCAAGAGAAGCCCTTCTAATAATGTGAAAATATTTTAGTGCCACGCCAATGTGATTCAATGGGCTAGGTTGTGTTGTTCAGTGTTTTGCAATCAATCATGTAGATTTGTGGAAACTCAAAATGCTAGAAGACAAATCATTTGTCTACCACGTGACTCTATATTGTCTTAACCTTTATATTCTTTTATAATCATGACACAATATTTTCATGGACACATTTATAAGTAATCATCTTTGATAAAAATTTTATTTTATTTAACATGTTTCTAAATTTTAGTGTGAAAGTAAAATTAATGTAAATTTTAAATTTTAATAAAGTTTGATTTTTAACTTTAAAAATATATTTAACTCAACTTATTTAAATATCTTTTAAGTGTCAAAAGAGATTTAATTTAAAATTTGTTTATACATTTGCACATGTTTTATTTCAAATTTAGTTGAACGTAGTTTAATTACTGAAAAAATTTTAATATTATTAAGTTAAAATTATTTTATATATTTATTTTAAAAATTTAAAATTAAAATATATTAAAATGGATTAGAATTGGTAAGCTAATTTGGTCCACCATAAGAACAGACAAGATTGGATTAAAAAAAATCAATTTAGGTAAATTTTGAATTGGGGACACTAAGAACCCACTTCACTTGGATTAAATCCGTCATAAGTCAGATTGAGTCACTAATCTACCTAATTTTTCTAATAAGTACTTTTTGTTGAGTTAGTAACTTTACAAAATATTGAAATCGAAGCTCGTGTGAAATTATTTTTATATAAAATAATTGGGCAATATGAAAAATTCACAAATTTAAACTTAATAACTTAACTTTTATAAATAAACAAATTTAAATATCTGTGAAATCATTAAAAAAATTTGTTAAGGAATTTTGTGATATCTTTGTATAAATGAAATCTTAATCATAAATCTAATTCAAAACATTTTCTTTTTATGTAAATTTGAATTAGAAAACTTTTATTATGCTTTTTTAATTAAAAAGAAAATCTAATAATTAAGTAAATCAGAAGACCAATCCATTTAATTTAGGATAATTTTTAAACTTTTTTACTAACTAATAAATAAATCAAATTAAATTAGTTTACTAAATAACTAATTCGTAATAAACTGAGTCAAATCGAACTGAGTGATCCGTTTTTTTCAATAAAATTTATTTGTTTACTTTATTAATATGTCTTGTTCTATAAATGATTGTGATTATGATATAATTAAATACTAAATATATAATATCTTTGAATTTATATTTTTATTTTCAATTAAAATTTTACTTATTTATAAATTTAAATATTTTTAAATTAATATTTTATTAAAATATCATTTTATTAGTTTTTCAAATATTTTTTTTTCTATTTATTCATTTAAACCCTTTTCTAATCTCTTCCAATTTTTTTTATTAATGTGCTCATTTAAAAAATATTGTAAACACTCGTTAGAATGAAATTTATTATAATAATTTAACCAAAAATACTTAAATTAATTAAATCTATTTTCTCATATTTCTGGCATTTCTTTTTCTTCCCCGAGATCTTTATGGAGAATTTTTTACTATTTCAGAATTGTCAGAATTCAAAGCATGTGACACTGTTTTCTTCCTACTATTCTGTGTGCTGAGAATAGTTTAAAGCAAAAGACGACTCTTGAAAATGCAGAGTAAAATAAGGTATATAAGTAGTGGACCACCACAGAATAAAAGATAACCAATGCATTAATGCTATTTTTTTATGACTGAAATCGAATAGTGTCTTGCAGAAAGCAACGGGGTCCTCCTTTATCAAATATCACGCACACCATATCATCAATTGGATATACGTGAATATTATATATTCTGTTGCTAAATTTTAGTTTTAGAGTGACAGGGAAGTCTACACGGCTATGTTTTGCACATGATTCAACATAAGTTGCTTATTATTGAAGTTCATTACAACTTTGAACACAAACTTTTTATTATTGCTTATCTTTTTGTGTATCAAATATTTAATTGAATTTACGTATAGTGAGGATATTATGATTTTGGATATGAAATATGGAATGAAGCAAGTCAGAATTGAATGAAAAAAATGTTAGAATTAATTCTTTTTTAGGATACTAGGTATGATAGTGTAACATCTCGTTTATATAGAAACTATATAATATAGAAAGGTTAAACCAATTCGGCCCGGATAAATTGTTTTTTTAAGAATTTTTCTATTTGTTTTTTCAACTCGGTCAATTCAGCTAGAACCACCTGATAAGGGGCTATGAACACTGGCCTTGCTCCTGATACCGGGTCAATGGAGAACTTCATCTCTCGCAAAGGAGGTAAATCAGGAACTTCTTTGAGAAAAACATCTAAGAAGTCGCTCATGACCAAAAGATCTACATTCTGGTTCTCGTGAGCTGAAAGGTTTAAGTCTTGAGCCACCTCTGCATGAGACATTTCACTGCACCAGATGGCCTTGCCTGTCCTGAATGCACTGATGGTTGGGAGGATGAACCTCTAAACCTAGACGACGGTGATGGTCTAGTGTAAGGGGTCCTCGTAGAGCTAAGTCCACCACGAGACCCAGACGGTCCGCCACTTCTAGTAGGCTGACTCTGCTATCCTTCAACCTCTTTCTTGGTCTTCTCCATCACACGGGCCATCTCTACCAAAGTAGGAAACTTCTGAATGCGCAGTCCCTTCAGCAACAACTTGATATCTCCTCTCAAACCATTTTCAAACTTCCTGCACTGCCACTCTTTCTCTATGGCCATGGTGTAGAACCGAAGCAAGTGTTTAAATCGGTCAGCATACTCAACAATAGTCATATTTCCTTGAACCAGTTGGAGAAACTCAATCTCCTTATCAATTGTCAGGGAAATATTCAGTGTAAAACTTGGTCTTGAGTAACTGCCAAGTAATGGGTGTCTCACCTCTTTCCAAAATCATCTTCATGCTACTCCACAAGTGGCCAGCTTATCCAGTCAACAAATACTGAGTATAAGTCAACTTATTCTCATCTGGGCACCTCTTAGCTTCGTATATTCTCTCCATGTCTCTAAACCAATGATTAGCTTCACCTGGGCTGCACTTCCCATTAAACTTGGCTGGATGATGTTGAAGGAAGCTTTCCAAGCTCCACTCTTGGATAGAAATAGCAGAGGAAGCTTTCACGTATTCCCTTGCATCCTGTTTCCATATTAAACATATTAGGATTCATAGTTTTTATTTTGTTTGCCATTTCTTTTCATTGATTTCTAAGCATCTTTATTCTTCATATTGCAATTTGATAACTTTAACATGAAAGTGGTTCATTCATCGTCATTTTGTACGAAGGAGCCTTTTCCAGTTCAAGTTAACAAAATGTTTTTATTTATAGTATAGAAATGGTTAAGATATCTTGCTGAAAGGAAAGTGCTTACGAAAAAGAAATATGGTTCACAATATGTTTAGTGCTGAAACAATTTTAAGCTCTAAAATAATTATCTACAATAGTTGTTCAACTTCATCATAATTATCTACTCCTTCGTTAGATTTCAGAGCTATCTGATTTCTAAGGGAGTAGACAACTTAAGGACAATTTAAATTTGGAATCTATTTACATTATTGACGTCGAACGTTGAGTACACTCGATGCAAAAATAAATTTTATTTAATTATTAAAAGTTATGTGAAATTAATGTTCTTTAACATAGTCTACACCCTAAATATAGTGTCGCATTCAGGACTCAGTCAATAACAAAATGCTTTTTATAGTCTACACCGTAAATAAGTTATCATAGTGAAAGGGAAGTGCTGAGGAAAAAGAAATATGGTTCACAGTATGTTCAATTATGAAAAAATTGAGAATAAAAATAAAACGTCAAAGCCCGAGAGACTTGGACATTCTATGGCGTGCTTTTCAATTGCAATGGTTTCTTAATTGATTCAAGTTAGCGTTGTACTAAAATTTGCACTTTTAACTAGTGATCAATTTTTTATCAATATGAGAACTGCATAATTTTCTCTTCTCAACTTGATTGAGAGTTAATCCACATACAATGCAATCATCATTCACAATTCACAAATCATTTTTGACTAAAATAAATCTTCATTGCATTTCTAAATAAAACTGAAGGAAATGGAGAAACCAGCGGGGGCTTAATAGCCATGATTACAAAATTAAAAAAAAAATAGAAAAGTAGTCCCTATTATTATCAAGAAGATTCCATTGAATCTTCATCGTCAGAATCTTCAGTATGATCTTCACCATGAGTAGGTGGACTTTGGTCATCAGTGAAGAACCATCCATTCTCAGTCCTTTTCAGCCCAATAGATGACAAACTTGTATACCAATTTTCTGTGACCTTTTGCACATAATTCTTTCTTCTTCAGATACATCTACTCCTTGGAGTTCCAACACCTGATAAATACTCCATATGGCAATTTGTGTGCAAAATCATCTACTGCAGCGATCATGTGGTCTTTTAGAACTGCAACCCAGTTGGTTGGAATTCTAGTCTTGATAGCATTAAACAGAAATACATCTTTGGTTGACATTTTGTCCTTGTTCAATCTTCCAAACAGCAGTAGCCAAGTCAGGACATAAGCTATAATTTTCTCCTCCTTGTTTATGCCATCATGTAGGTACTGCTTATCCACCCTATACCTTCCTGGATATCTTAAGAAGTTTACATATATAGATCTCTTTGTTAGCCACATGTTTGACTCAGAATCACGGATATGAGAAGCCAAACCTTCAGCTTTCAGACCAACAATATTTGACCAAACATTATCGTCAATAGTAACGTTAACACCTTTGACCCTTGAGTGAATGACCCCATTTACAACCCTCAGGTTTGTGTAGAAAACCTCTACCAAATCTCGATAGCAATTTCCTTTCATCTGGACAAAATCAGTAAGCCCTTGATATGCAATCCATTCTTGAAAAAGGAAACCTTCTTTCTTGAACAATTGCAGGTCGAGATACCTGTGAGGAACTACAGTTTTTAAATGTGTCCAGTATAAAAACTTTGCTTAGATCTCTTCATCACTTATCCATCCATATGTCGGTGAAATTTAAAGAGAATAAAAATTTATCAGTGAAATATAAAAACTTTATACTGTATAAAAACTTTACATATTATAAAAACTTTACATATTATAAAATATAAAAAAGATTTATCGGTGAAATTTAAAGAGAATAAAAATTTATTTCTTTAAAATATTACTTTAATTTCATATTAATAATAATAATAATAATTTATGAGAATTCAGTTTTAGTTATATATCACAAAAATTAAAATCATAATAAATATTATTATATGATTAAAAGTTATGTGAAATGAATGTTTTTTTTTTTTAAATCCGAACTAAAAGATAGGTATGATTATATTAAAAGACTTTAATTGATTTTTAAAAAATAGTACTTTAAATTTCAATAACGATTAAGTTGAGTGATAAACTGAAGGTGAAGATAAATTATTGTTTACAAAAATTGAGAGTTAGTAGAAAAGATTGTGACAAGTTAACAACTGAGATGCATCAAACCAAATGCCAAAAATCGAGAAGAGACAATGTGTATCGAGAATTGTCAGGTTTTATTGATGTACAAGACTCGTCCTATCTCGGCCAAAAATTAAGACAAAATGAGTTGGGTCAAAGATTAAGGCAGGTTAAGTTTGATTAACGGTCGAGACTGGTTGACCCTACAAATGAATGTTGGGATGGGTGATTCAAACTAAAGGTTGAGAGAGACTAACATAAGTATAAGTTGAGGGTCGACCGAATGTCATTGGACTTTCTTTTAGGACTTCTTAGGTGCCTTAAACATTTATACCTGTATGTAGGGCACCAAATACATGTGTAGCCACTTTGGAAGTTATAATATGCATTTGCATTTTGGTTATTGGTTTAGAACTCCGATTCTTATAAAGATTAACATCTTTTTTATGATTCTTCCATTACTTATCAACCTACTAGATTGTGGTGTCTATCAACCTCCAATCCAAGCAAATAGTCCAAACGGTCACGCCAGGTTATGATTGTACAACAAAAATTTTGTTAAGGACCATGATATGTTAACAACTTTTTGACAAAATACAATGTATCACTATTTTATTGATCTGTATATTTGAAATAGACCAATCACCATCAACTACATAAGTCATTATAGAAGTTCATATATAAAAAGTCCACAATGAAGATAATAATTGAAACGAACTCTTAAAACAAAAATTTGGTCACATTCAAATAAATTACTTTGAAAAATTTAATAGTTATGATAAGTTATTAATATAAATAAAATACTATGATTAACATTATTAGAAAAACAAATTTGAACTCTCATGCATTATTTCTATGTTTTTTAATATTTTAACAAAGTGTGCTCAATCATCAGCCACATTGTCAAAATAAATAATAATTAAAAGCTCATTTTCATTTCTTAATTTATAACGCTTTGAATCGATTCTTTATTATTTAGAATCGATTATATTAACTTAGCAAAATTTAAAGTGGAACTATATAAATATAGAGGGGCACATCAAACTTTTTAATTTCCATCTCTCCAAATCTCACCTTGATAATTGAAAAGTACATAATTTCTTGGGGGGTGGGTTCTCAATTTGTCATTGTATGAATCAAACAAAATATATTAATTTTTCTGCAAATGATGTATAAACGCCAAACTCGGCAGGGCTTCGATGTCCATACGAGATGATGTTAGTCAGTTACTGAGCATTATTACACGATGTACGTCATCTATAACTACAATTGATGTCTTCTTCAACCAGAAGCCAAAGGTCGTCAGTTTTTTTATTTTTATTTTTAATTTTACTTTTTAATCATCCAATATAATGTCCTAAGCCCTTGGCATTCGACATTATGGGTCAATTTGTTCTTATATGAAACAAACGAGATTTATTATTAATTTTTCATTGAATGATGTTTGAACATCGAATCTGACAGTCTCTACGTTCGTCTATAAATATGGCTTGAATATTGATAACGGTTGAAAAACAATTATTTTCATACTTCATTTGAGACCAAATTACACCCTTTAAGGCTTAGAATGAGCTTAAAATCAAGCAAAACACATAAATTGAGTCAGTTTAGAGTCAAAAGTTGTTTTTAGCGATATTATGCTTGTATTGCATTGTGTTGTAGCATTTTTTATGAAAGTGAAGAATGGGGTTGAAGATGAAGGTCTTAGGCTCAAGAAAAAGGAAGAAACATGAAGAAAAGAAGAGTCTAGGAACCGCCCAGCGCCAGAATCCAACACTGGGCGGCCAAATGTGAGGAGATGCCACTATCTGACACCCAGGTGTTGATGTCGGGCGGTTTTGCGATTAGAGGCAAACCACCGGGCGGTGCAACTCACCGCCGGGCAGTGACGCGATTATGGGTGAACCGCCGGGCGGCATAAGTGTGACGCCAGGTGGTTGTTTGCTGGGCTTGGGTCTGATTTCTGTAACGCTCCTCAGCTATAAATAGCCCTGTTGTGACTTCAGGATTATTCTTTTGACAGATGAGGGCGGCCAGACCTAATTTTCACTCTTTGGAGAAGATCTCTTGGATGCTTAGGCTCCTTTTTATCCTATCTAGGGTTTGTTCTTCCATTCTTCCATCATTTTTCATCTAGTTTCACCATGACAATGGTGAACTAAACCCTTTTGTTGTTGGGGAAAACAATGTAATCTTTTCAAACTCTCTTTTATTAAAACTCTTGTTTATTTATATGCTTGTCGTATGCTTTGATTATCAATTTTTGGGTTCTCATCTGCGCTTAAAGCTTTTATCGTTTAACTCATTCGATAATCATTGTTTGTCTTTATTGATACGGGAACGTACGATACTGTCATGAACTGGTGAGAAATTCCTTGATTAAGCAATACTACCTAGGGATAGGGGGGTAGGACGATCGATTGTTTTTGCTTCTGTTTATAATGCATTATTAATTACTAGGGGAGGTTAGGGATATCAAGCCAGTAATTAGTAATAGGCTTTTTTCGCCGAGGGATCGGGTTAAGGGTAGACTAAGAAAGTTTGCATGACAATTAGATAACAAAGCAAATTAAATAAGAGGAGTAGATAAGAGTGAGCGGATAAGATGAAATTGTGAACCCCAACAACTCCATTTATCCATAGTCTTTTTCTCGTCAATTGAATCAATCCACATTAATTTTTCTTTACAAGTCTTACGATTTCAATTTGCACGAACGATAAGGCCTTCGAGTCTCTTGGGAAGAACGATGTTGGGTTTACCAATTATATTACTTGAAACGATCTAGTACACTTGCCAGCGAGTCAACAAGTTTTTGGCGTCGTTGCCGAGGACTCGAGGTTTAACTTTTTCGAGTAGTGTAAATTGATTGAATTTGACTTGATTTTTTATGTTTATTTTGATTTTTGTTCTAATAAATGTTTTCTAGGGTTTTGTGCCTAATGTTTGCAGAATGCAGTTTGAACAAGAATTTGATTATATGGGCACTCAATTCTACCAAAATAATTTCAACCACTGGAGGGAACTTCACTCATACATGGATCAAAGTCGACCTGGGCAAGTTGTTGAGCAACAAGTTATGCCAGTTAAGAAAAATACAGGTTCTGATGAACTCCTTCAAAGGATTATGAATTTGGAAATATACCATGTCAAGGGCATAGAGGAGAATATAAAGAATGACGAATTCTTTCCACAAGACATGTATACAAGATTTTCTTCTCATAGAAGCATGGAAGTGAGGCAACAATATCAGTGGCAACAACAATACTCTTCACCAATAGAAACGTGGGAGTATGATCAACAACTTTGCCAACAGATAGCTGATGTGACGGAACAAGTCAAAAGCTTTAATGAAAAGTTCGACAAATTCCTGGAGAAGTGTGATTCCAAGAGCTATGAAGTTACCTTCAGGAATTTGGAGACACAAAGTGATGAGGTTGTTGATGAGGAGAAGATTAAGATAGAGGTGAAAAAGATGGAAGAAATAGAAACAGAAAAGGTTGTTGCTGAGGAAAAGATAGAGATATATGAGGAGAAAATAGAGGAAGAAGAAAAAGAAAGGTTGAGTGAGGGAGAGAAAGTTGAGAAGAGAGAAAAAACAGTGGTTGAAAAAGAAGAAAAAGAGAAGAAAATAAAAAAAAAAAAAAAGAAAAAAAGAAAGTTGAGGAAGGAGAAGATTGAGAAAAAGAGGAAGAGAGGAAAGAAGAAAAAATCACATGAAAAACCCCTTCCTCGTTCAAAAAAATATCATAGGAAGGGAAAGAAAGTCAAGTGCTTTATGGAGATCTTCAAGAAATTGGAGATTAAAGTTCCTATGGTTGAAACATGGAAACATGTGCCTTGTGTTCTTAACTTTATGAAGGAATTCAACAGGAAGAAGAAAAAGAAAAGGATATCAAGCGAGAAGGATTTCAACACCTACTGATGGGTGTTTGCTGGGGGTCATCCCAATTGTTGTAAATTTTTTTTTTTTACTTTTAGCTTTAGGTTTATTTCATTTTTGAACTTGTAATTCTTTGGATATTTGAACAATTTTTCTGGGTAGCATCTACTGAGGCATGCTAACTTTTTGTATCCACTGAAGGATACTAGGAAGGTACACCTACTAACGAGTTTTGGTAAGGATTGCACTTATTGATGAGTGTTAAACAGGTTTGGGTCAGGCTCGTGACGTTAAACAAGTGCTACTTGGGAGGCAACCCAGTTGATTGTTTGTTTGTTTTCAAACTCTATCTTTAGTGAATTATAGGTTTGCATGTGCATTTGAGTGGGGAAAGACAAGAAATTGAAAAGTTGAAGGCAAAAATCAGGTGCTACAGGGAGGAATCGCGCAAAAGCACGCAAAGAAGAGGGAGGAGAAATTACCGCTCACCCCCGGGCAGTGCAATTTTACAGCCAAGCGGTGGCAGCGAACACTTAAGCCCAAGCTCTTTAATGCTTGGCAGTTTTAGGTGTTCTGCACTTGAATCCACTCCTTTGCATTTCGCCAAGCGGTCTTTTTGAGCTTTAACACCCAATTTGCACCTTCAAAGGGTTTCCAAAGAGATTTTTCCACATTTTCTTACCACCCACTCACAAAAACTATTTTCTTGCCTAAAATTTGGGGTTTTTAGTGAGAGTTGTGCATTGAGAGTTATTCATCATCAATTGGAGGAATCCTTGGAAGCATATAGCATCTCCACTCAAGTAAGTTGGGCAACTTCATTCTTAAGTTTCTATTTTTTGAATTTAATGAAGAACATGCTTAAGAACATGACAAATTAGGATTTTGGATTTCTATGCATGAATTGTTGAAATAGGAGTTGTTTAGACTAATTGAATTGCTTGAATCTTGTCGGGTTGGATGAAATTAGTGTTTGAGTGGAGATTAGGGTAGTTTACAAAAAAAAATTTGCGAAAAACCCTAACGCACCGCCGAGCGGTCTCCTTCATCTCAGGGCAGTGTTGTTGCTGAAGCATACTGCCTGGCGGTCAGCTTGGACGTTGGGCGGTCTGCTGCAATGTTTGTTGGATGTTTGGTTTTGATGCAGGGATACGGAGGGGGGGCCTGTTTTACCCTCAGTATTGCACTGTAACTGGTCTGGAATTGATTGATGATGTACAAACTTCTAATGATGAATTCCTGTTGTTTGTTTTCAATTATATCTTATGTAGGAATGACATCAACATCAAGAAGGGGGAGAAATACTGGCAGCAAGAGGAAAGAGCCTGAAAGGCCAAGAGGATTTGACTCTCAGAGGTTCCTCTCCAAATAGCATGAAGAACACTTTGCAACTGTGCAGGAAAGGAGATTACTTATGGAGAGGAAGGCTTCCTTCATTCCTGATTTAGCTCCTGAATTTGGAGCAAAGATTATGAGGAGAGAATGGGAAAGGTTGACAACTTACCTTGCACTAGCTAGCATTGAGTTAGTGAAGGAATTTTACACAAACACTTTATCCAGAGGTGGAGTTGCGGCTGGAAGGTTTAGGAGTTATGTGAGGGAGATATTGTCAAGTATGACCCCGATACCATAAATAGCTTTTTGGGCACTGAGTGGCCAGGGGAGCAGTGCTAGTATGCGACACAAGTTGGTTTGTTTGGTGACATAGCGAGATTGAGAGGGTTATGTGCCTCCCTGGAAGGCATTTTCAGGCTAATCCTAGTGGAGCACCGGTGAACATTAAATGGTTAGACTTGACACCTTTGGCAAGATATTGGATGACATTCACTCATGCCAACATCCAGCCATGCTCCCATATCTCTGACATCACGATGCACCGGGTCATTCTCATTTTCTGCATGCTGAGACAGATGGATGTGAACGTCGGCAAGATCATTTCTGACGAGATACAGAGTTGTGCGACTACCGTGAGCAGTAGGGCACCATTGGGGCATCCATCTTTGATCACCTTTTTGTGTCGGCAGGCTGGGGTGGATACTACAGTTCCACCATATGAGAGACCCAGAAATGCTATTGATGCATCCTATTTTCATCAGTACTGCGCTAAGGCAGGGGCAGCAGGAGCAGCACCCAGGAGACGTCCTCGGAGAGCTACAACAGAATAGGAGCAGGTGTGAAGTTTAATACCTCACAGATTTCTGAAAGTGAAGTTTTTCAAAGATGAAGGTTTTGAATTTCAAAGGTGGCTTAGACGTCAAGGATTAAGGAAATTTATGGAAATGGCTGATCCCTGGTATCCTGACCTCGTCAAAGTCTTCTATTACAATCTGAGGGTTGAAGATGATATTCTGTGCTCCAGGGTAAAAGGAGTTGATATCAGACTCACTAAAGACATATGGATCAATCTGGCGGGATTAAGGATTGAAGGTGAAAAATGTCATCTGGAATAGAGGATTTCCATAAGTACACTGAGTATCAGAACACTTTGAGAAACCCTGATGACTGCAGAGACTATTCTAGTTACAAAACTGGTGGGATGGAAATGGATGATCGACTTGTTATCTTAGTCATTTCTTGGATTTTGATGCCAAGAGGGGGAACCACGCACAGGCTACTATAGAAGATTTGTTTCTGTTGAAAGCTTTAAAAGAAAACATCCAAGTTAACTAGCCTGCACCGATATCTGATAACATGATGAAGGTTACCAAACTAGAATCTGCTAGGTTAGCATACTATGTATTCATATCAAAAGTGCTCGTTTATTATGGAGTGGATTGCATTGGAGAATCAAGCAAACCCAATTCCAGAACTAGCTTGATTGACAAGACTACCTTGCGCCTTATGCGTTTGACTAAAATTGATGAAGGTTGGGTATATAAAAATGAGGCTCCTAATGAAGAAAATGAACTATAATCTCTTCTAGGTAGCCAATACAGAGCAAGATCTGAGTTTGAAAGGATTATGCTAAATGGTTTAAGAACTGTGATAAATTTTCTGAAAGAACAAAAAGCAAGAACACAACACCACGAGGAGTCCTTTGGCGAATCAGTGTCTAATGATGCAAGCACTTCTAAGGAGACAAATGAGAGTACTGAGAGTAAGAGGACTATGAAAGGAAGCACTAGTTCTGGTGACAGTGATATGATACTTGGAGATTTTCTTAATAAAAAAAGGAAGAAAAACTGATTGTCTTTTAGACGAGCATCTTATCTTTGTATGGCTTAGATTTCCATCTTTTGTGTTTTCTTTTGTTTCTTGTCTGTTCTCTTCAATGTAATATATTTTATCAAGGAAATGAAATTCGTTTTAAATCAAATTCAGTTGCCTTAAATTTGATTAACTGAATCTGATATGTTGAATGTTGAAAGATTCGACTGTAATATGATTGAACTCGATTATGCTTAATCTGTTATACATCTTTACATATTACTTCTATAGTTTCAGATTATATTTCTTGCATAACTAAAATTCTTGATCTGGAAAAGTTCCTTAAAAGGTTTTGCAGGAAGAACATTGCTTTGGAAACTACAAATTGAATTCAATTCTGGAATTTGTTTTTCTTTGATTGATTTCTTACTTTGATTATGTGTTATTATCTCTGATCTAAATTGGTGTTAAATATCTAAGTTGAGATAATATTGTGAGATTGTTGATGATTGTATCATTGCATGACTAAACTGTTTGATATCTTATCTTTGATACAACTCTACACTATATTGTTTGTATACTCTGTGATATACTGCATTGTGTATTTGATCTGGTTTTGATATCTATGCATAATGACAGGGGGAGTATTACATTTTACACATATTTCTTCACATGCATGCATTTAAGGGGGAGTTATCATTTACATGTGATTAAATGTGATAAGGAGAGAATCAATGTATCTTGAAAATTGCATATACTTTTTTATGCATCTCTATTTGTATATCATCATAAATATCTAGAGCATTCCTTTTTTGCTAATGCACAAAGGGGGAGATAATTTATAAAAGCTTTATGAAAGGGGGATAATGCTTATTCTGTCTCATATTCTGCTTGATATTTTGCTGTTTAATTGTGCTACATGCAGAGTACTTGAACTGTGATATATCTTTTGCTACTTTGTTTTGTATTTGATTGTGCAAACATGGTTGGTTTTTAATCATGGTTGTGCATTATCAAAAAATGGGGAGATTGTTGAGATTGTTGTCAACACAATTTCTATATCAATCTAGCTTTTGATGATGACAACACATTGCTGAATAACACGCATACGTTGTTGATGAATTACACGTTCTTCTTATGCTGATTGATTGTTATATTTGTTGAACATGTTAATGTATTGTGTTACATGTTCCTATGTTGATTGATTGATATATCTGCTGAACATGTTTATGTGCTTTATGTGCTATGTGTAATGCATCATTAATATGTTTTACTGCACATGTTTTAAAGCTGAAAACCACAAGCACTTTTATGAACTTATCACTGTGTGACAAAGTTATAGTGCAGTCGACTCAATTATTAATAGACTCGACTATGCTAAAATCTTTTTACAGATTTTGAGAATCAGTGCTCTATGAAATTTTGAGAAGAAAAGAATTACAAAATGTTTTGCATATTGATGTCAACTATGTGCGCCACACATTCGACTGCATTATTTTTCTGGTTTGAAATTCTGTTATGCTCTTGCGCTCCAACGACTATATTTTCAAAAGTTATTTGAGCATTGATGACTTGGTCAACTGTGTTAAATGTGTTTTATTTTTGGTTGACTATATGCTACTAGTTTGACTGAATTGTTATAACTGTCATAATCTAGTCGACTGAATTAGTAGCATATTCGACTGTGAGACTATCTGATTAACAAAAATCTATAGATAGGCTGAACACGAATTTGTTTAGAGACTTTTGATGATATAACATTTTCATTTCTGTTTCAGATTGAATTCTCTGTTTAGAGAGCTCCAAGAATTCTCCAAGAAGACGATGGTGATCTTTCTTGAAAGAGATTCAAAGGGAGGATGACTTCGCACACATTGCTTGACCATATTTTGCACAAAGAAGGTGCTTCTGGTTTGATCACATTGAGGCGTGACATCCTTGAAGACTGCTGCATTGATTCAGGCTTGGCATCCTTGAAGATTGCTGCATTGATTCTGGCTTGGCATCGTGAAGACTGTTGTTTTGGACCTGTTGTGATTACAGGGGATAATTCACTTTGAGGATTGTTCAGAGTGGTTGGCAGATTGCAAAGGAGGGGATATCTTGTTGTATTTCTTATTGTTGTTATTGCCTATATTTTGGTTAAGAGTTAGAGAGGAGATTTATATTTTTGATGTGGAGGTCTTCTTGGAAACCGCCTAATCAGAAATGCAATGACTCAACGAAGTGGATTGTTAGAGAGAAGGTAGAGAATAGAGAAGAACTTGTCTCTACAGAGAGATATGGTGTTGATGATAATGAACCAAGATGTATATAAAATAAAATATAAAGTTTCATTTATACCATGTAAAGAAAACATCTGGTTCTATTATTACAATACCCTTTTCCACTCTTTTAACACATTTTCAGGTTCTCACAGAGATTATGTGGTTTTAGTGTTTTGTTCTAATTGCGTAAATTGAATTTAAACATATGTAATTATTCATTTTAATTGTGTAAATTAAATCCTATATGTTATATTTTGAGATTTTTAATATGCTCACTATTAACACGATAATTCATTTGAAAGATTAAAATCATATAAAATTTAGAAGAATTTATGGATACAAATGAAATTTATCTGAGATGACATATTCATTATATTAAAATTAGTGAAAATGAAACTTAAAAAATAAAATTCTATAACTATAATATTAGAAAAACAAAAATTATAACTAAATCATATAGATTTTGTTCAATTAGTTTAATACTCTTGTTATACAACTATAAAACCCCAGAAGTACCACATAAATTAAAGTGTATATAATATAAACTTAAAAGATGATGATGAATTAACTAAAATATATTATTTTGAATATTTTAAATCATGTATCTTATATTTGATATTCATATCCCCAATTTATATACTCTCTCAGTGAACTTATATGTTCTAACATTTTTCTACTTGGATGCTCCATTTCATATTTTGAAATTGAAGAAAGAGACATACTATATTCCATTTGATTTAATATTTTAGATGATGTAAAAACTTAAAAATTACATTTTAAATGTGAGTAATTTTAAAAAAGTGAGACTCAATTATTTTAATATTAAAAGGTAAATAGTTCTGTTATGAACTAATTTTCTTATTTTCAAACACACAATTTCTCAAAAATAATTTTTCTAGAGTTCTCCAACTTCTTTCTAATAAGATTTCTTTTTCTCTCCTTGTTTGATTGAAGAACTGAAACCATGGGATTGATCTTGTGGTGAGCTTTTCCATTTAGACCGATAAATTTCTTTGTTCACATAAGTTGAGTTTCAATTCTTTTCTTGGTCTTTTTTTATTATGGCTTAATACCGCTTTTGGTCCCTAGTTTGGGAGGTTTTGTTCAATATGGTCCTACCATTATTTTTTAATAACAATTGATCCCACTTTTTGAAAAAACTGTTCAATTCACTCCTTTTTTGTTACGACGTCAATTTTCTAACGGTGCTGGTTACGACGTCAATAAGTTCTTTCATGCATTCACCTATCCAAATGTTATTTTAACAGTCCTGACATAATGTTATGTTAAAAATCATGTCATCATCGTATACAATAAGGACTATAATAAACAATTTAAACTTGAATATGAGACCACTATGAACAAAAAGGACTCAATTGAACAGTTTTTTCAAAAGGTGGGATCAATTGTTATGGAAAAAAAAAAGATAGGACCATATTGAACAAACCCTCCCAAACTAGGGACCAAAAACGGTATTAAGCCTTTTATTATCTATGACATGTGAGCCTTTTTAGTCATCTATATGAGTCTCTACTGATCAGTGATCATAATGTTATGTTCTGGTCGTTCTTATGATGTTTCTATGTGTAGGTAAAATATCATGCATGTTGGGAGAGTTTTTTTGGTTAGGGTCTTTGTTGAGATTGTTGACAACACAATATCTATACCACTCTAGTTTTTTATGATGACAACACATTTTTAATAACACACATATGTTGTTGTTGTGTCACATGTTCTTATGCTGATTTGTTGATATATTGTTGAACATGTTTCTGGGTTTTACTGCTATGTGAATGCATACTTATTGAACTTGTACATGTTACATCATATCTGGTTGCATTACACATGTTTTAAAGGATGAAAACCACATGTACTCTTGTGAACTTAAAATTGTGTGACAAAGTTGTACTAAAGTCGACTCCATTGCTAATTGAATCGACTATACTAAAGTCTTTGTACAGATTTTGAAAAATAGTGCTATGTGAGATTTTGTGCAGGAAAGAATTTCAAAATGCTCTGACATGTCGAAGTCGACTGTGTGCGCCACATATTTGACTGTATTAGTTGTTTACTTTGAAATTCTGTTATGCCCATGAACAATAACAACTATATTTTTAAAAGTTAGTTGAACATTGAATGAAAGTCAACTATATTGAATGAGAATTTATTTTATTTGACTTAATGTTACTAGTCTAACTTATCTGTTATAACTGTTTTAACATAGTCGATTGGATTAGTAGCATATTCGACTAAAGGAGCGTCTGATTAACAAAATTCTATAAATAGATAGAACTTGAAGTTGTTATAATACTTTTGGACATTTTTTGATCTAACACTTTTAGATTCTGTTTCAGATTATTTCTATGGGATTGTAGAGCTCCAAGAACTCTTCAAGAAGACGATGGTGATCTTGCTTGAAGGAGATTCAAAGGGAGATTGATTGCACGCTCACTGCTTGATCACATATATGCACATTGAGGTGTCTTCTGGTTGATCAAGATTCTTATTGGCATCCGTGGTGATTGCTGTGGTTACCTGTTCTGATTACAGGGGATAGACTCGTAGAGTCTGGTTCACTTTGAGGACTGTTCAAAGTGGTTTTGCAGATTGCAGGAGAGGGGACATCTTGCTGCAATTCTTGGTGTATGGTTTGCCTATATTTTTGTTAGAGTGTAATTGAGGTGTTTTATATTTTTGACGTGGAGGTCTTCTATAAAAGCCTTGTTGTAAAAACCTTGACCATTATAATGCATTTGCTTCTGGGTACAGGAAGGACACTAGATGTAGGCATTGAGGCCGGACCAGTATAAAAATCAGTGTTTGAATTTCTCTATCCTGATCTTTTACTTACAGTCGACTTTATTATATGTGCATTCCACTATGTTTTTCCGCTGCATATGAATTTTCATTTCTTACAATTCAAGAAAGTTTGTAAAGTTTTCTACTTTGTTTTAAAGATTGTGAAAAGACTCTAATTTTGAAAACCCACCAATTCTCCCCCCCCCCCTCTTGGTGTAAAAAGAAGCCTACCTGTTCTTCAACAATGTTGTGAGTTATTCGTCAAGTAAGGGAAGGTAAGTACATTGTTTTTAATGTTTTAGATATCTAGAAATTTTTAATTACATGATTGAGTTGTATGATGAAATTGATCTGTTGAGTTTGGTCTATTGAATATTTGTTATGTTGATTTGTCTTGGTTGAGTTTGTGTTGATTGGAAAACTTTGGATCTGACCAATTGAGATAATTAGTATGTGCCCTAACATAAAAAGCTATTTTGACCAAAGTACTAAGAAGAGAATACCAATTTGATCATTTGAGCATGTTCCATTTTTCCCAAATCATAAAAGTTCATTTGTTGATGTTTGATATATGTGAGAGCATTGTAGCTTTAGGTCGCCAAGCGTAAGTTTAGTACCGTTGAGTGTCGATATTTGTTAATGCTTTGGCATTGAGTGATACCAAGGTACTGTTGAGCACCATTTATGTATTGTAGGTCTAGAGCATTTTAGATCTAAGACGCTAAGTGCCAAAATTGTTGTGGAACGCCACCTTTTGCGAAAGGTTTAGCATTGGATGCCACCTCTGAGCGCTAGTGTGTATGTTTGAAATAAATTTATGATAGAACTATGTATGTTTATATTATTCTTTTTTATCATTTGTTGTGATGATTATGGTTGTAGAGAAGTATAGTGATGGTGTTGAGAGAATTTCAAGAAGAAATTATCTGTGGTGATGATCTTAATGTATGTATTGACATTCAGGGTTAATAATGAGGTATCCTAATATTCTACCAACCATTTAACACATATAGATTCAACACATATTGAGGATGTTGGGAGAGGGGTGATTTAGAGAGAATGGCATGAGGTCTGAGCCATTTGTTTTAGCCTTAGGCATGAAGGAAACTAACCTTGTGAATCGAAGAGTGATATTATGTTGATGAATCTACAAAATATAAATACTACTAAAAGTACACGCCTATAGTGAAGCCTAGTGTCAAAAGTATGTATCTAGATAATTGAATCTAGTATCAACAATTTATCCATATAACACACCTCTAATACTCTATTTTCACCATGCTCAATTTTTTTTGACATATATAAATTAACATATAAATGAAAAATAAATTATTTAAATTATATTTTTATATATTTGACAATATCGATATTTTTTACATTAGTTTTTTTGATATTTCTAAAATATTATGTAAGATTTAGTTTAGAATTTGAGGTTTTAATTAAATATTCCAACAACTTTTATCTTAAAATGGGAATAACTACATTTCATATTTTTAAAATGAAAAGAAATTGACATTAGATAGAAAATAATGAAACTTAACAATTTTGTTTTGTTCTTACCCTTAGCATTAAAATAAAAAAGAATAATATTAATCATTGCATTTCATTTCTTTGTATGATTCTACACGTTAAAAGTTACCAAATAAGTTATTTTGTCACTAGAATAGACGTTAAAGCAAGTTAGTCAATAACTAATTATGATTAAGATATTATGAATATTGTAGTTCGTACTATGAGAGAAGTTCCACACAGTTAAAATGAATTAGTAAGTCTTGTGATTGAACCTGGGTGAGTGATGAGTATGCAAGTATATAATATTATTTTTCTTTAATTTAATTTTTGCATTAGTTAAACTAATCTGCAATGTTGGTTAATCGTTTGTCCTTATTTAGACACAAGAATTATATCACAACCACCATTGGATCTCAGTTAACCTAATGGGTCCATGACACCAAGGTTCAACACATGAGCCCATCATACAATTTTTTTTTTTGTTTAATTTTATAATTACCATATGAGGTTGTTGAAATGTCATATGTGCTCCAAAACTAACATTGTCCTCTAACAATCATTCCTTTGAAAACAAAAAGTTATTTCTTTTTTTAATTACATTATTTACTATTAAAATATTGTTTACTTTACGAATCTTATTTCTAAATTTTGTCGCATTGTGTGGTTTATTTCTTTTAGTTTTAGAGAAAATGTCTTATAACATATGTAGATAAAATCAACTATCAACCTTGTGAATAATTTTTTTTTTTCAAATGGATATATTGAAAAGAGTTAGTATCTAATAGGAAAGAGTTGGTATATGATTTATATGATTAGAGAAATTAATTTATATTTAATGAGTCACAAATTAACTTATAAGAGAACTTGCATCACCTCCAACCCAGATGACATCAAAGGGAAGAATTCAACTATTGACATTCACCATAGAAAGTGTTACACAAATAAGAGATTTGATAAAGAAAATATTTAATAAAAAATAATATATCTAGCTTAGAAAAATATTAAGATAATTTATGGAGTTTGATTCATGAAATTTAAAAACTTATTGGACATATACGAGTTCATGAGCTTACTTGAAAATTTCACTAAATAAATATTATTTTATTTTTAATTTAGAATGTTATAAATCTTGATATATTTTACCTTAATGAACTTTCTTTAAAATATAATTTACTTCTTATCTATATTTGCGTTACTTTTTGACCAAATACAAATCTAAAAATTAATAGACTTATTTCAGTAGTTTAAAATACAATCTTAAATGGTCAAACAAGTAATTGTATCCACCCTTACATACCATGAAAAACTATCAAAATGAAAACAATGTGGTTTAGAAAAATACAATAAAACAACGTTAACTCATTGGATATATATATATATATTTTTTTTTAACTTTTGTTCCGATTCTAGTGATATTTTTAAGATAATCATCATACAAATTTCATTACGGTTTTATTCTTTAAAAACACCTTAAAAAAATAATATTTAAATTATTTTAAATCTCGAAACTATTTTAAACCCCAAATCTTAATTGATATATAAAAGTATAATAAATATTAGAAATGTAATTATAAAATGAACCTAAAAGTCCTAGATGTAAAATTTATTACGTTTTAACATATATAAACTTTTTGTATTCAATCATTTCAGCCTAAATCTCTTTAAAATAATTGATTAGGTAATCTAAAATGTAATCCAAACAATAGATTTGACATTCAGAATTATCTGTAAGAAACTGTAAGATGATATTATTGGAATTTACAAAATATTGGATATATATATATATATATATATATATATATATATATATATATATATATATATATATATATATATATATATATATATATATATATATCATGAAGCTTACCAATTTTGAAATGAGGGCCATTGAATAATTAGTAAGATGGTAATGTGTCAACTGTCAAAGATGATGATTTCTTGTATTGGTTTCAATGTTTGGTAATTTATTTATATATCAAAAGAAAAAGTCAAGTGCAGAAGATCATAACCTTTTTCAACAAATTGTTTCCCTTATGTCAAGGGGTATCTCAATAAAAGTTTAAATTGATTGGAGCTTTCCAACAACTTTTCTTTGAAAAACTTGATTAGGGTTACTTTATATCGTTTCGTTTTGTAGTCTTTATATGTCAAGGGTTGAAAATAAGTTCATATGAATAGGGAAATGTTTTTCCTAATGAAACTTCCCTGCATTTGAAGTCACAATAATAATCATTTGTGGCAAGAAAATTTGTGCCTGAGAAACTTCTTACTCTGCTCTGAATAATTCTCCATTTTCTTTCTTCCCTTTTCTTTAATGGAGTTTTGTTTTTACCTTCTTTGGTGATGGCACCAATTTACTCAATGAGTTATTATTTTTCTCTTTATCCTAAGGTATGGTGTTATCAATTGCAACAACCGGTTTTCATAAATGTTATTACAAGATGTTATTAAGTCATTGGTAAATTTAAACTTGCTTTCAATCCTTTTTAGATATACTGGTGTAAGCACATATGTTATATGTTATTGTTATTATGTGTACCCATTTTTTAAATATCTATAAATTATTTAAATTTTAAAAATAATAATTAAAAGAGTAAAATTGAAAAAAAAATGTATGTAGTAATAGATATATAGTACATAGAATAAATTTTAGTTATTGAAATAAACAATATTATATGTAACATTGTAAAATACCTATAAATTTTTATTTTAGAAGTGATAGTGATTTAGAAATTATACGAGTCGAATATTTTAATATTAAAATTTTTAATATAAATAATTTTGTTATAAAAGAGTTTTATTATTTTAAAACACATTATTTTTTTTAAAACTATTTTTCTGAAATTCTTTAATTTTTCTTTCTCTCTTGACGTCTAATTGAAGAATCGAAATAGTAGGATTGATTCTTGCTGGGAGCTTTGGAATTTGGATCGATCAGTTTTTTCATTTGTGTAAGAAGAGTTTACACTCCTTTTCATGGTCTTTTTTTTGTTATCGATTGTGTGTAAGTCTTCTTTCACTTGCATGCATCTTTTCAGTCATCTATATGAGTCCCTACTTATTAATGGTTTTAATGGTGTACCCTGATCGTGTTTGTGTTGCTCCTAGGTATAGCTAGAATATCTTGTGACCTAAAAGAGATTTAGAATTCCTTAGAGAAAGTTGATCAATCTCTCAGATAAGGAAAATTAATTGAACAATTTTCATGTGATTGATACATTGAAATTGATAATTATATGTTTGTATGGTGTTTGCCTGTTGATAACATTTTTGTTGACTCGATCAACTTAATACTAATAAACTATAACAATTTCAATATTTCTAAGATAATAGCCAACAAAATAGAAAGGGTAAATTCAACCCTAAATCGTCTTCAACGGACACAAAATTGATTTCTAAAAAAATATTTCTTATAAAAGAAAAACAATGATAAAGAAAACAGGTTGATTTCACTGCTTTTTCGAAATATGATTCATCATTAGTTATCTGAAAATTATTGTTCAATTAATTATCTTAGATTTTCAAATTAATCAATGTAAATTTTCAATTAATTTGTTGGCACTCTCACTTTTAACCAAAGTACATTCTCAATTAAAAGCAAGAACTTTATAGATTAATAACTTCTTTGGGGTTAACTTCAATATAGCCCCAAAGTCTTTGAAAGGCATCTCCTTCAGTTGTTTGGCTATCTGGCCAACCTGTATCTCCAAGTTCTTGATAGTTGCGTCTATGCTTTTCTAGGTGGACATGGTTGCGTGCATGAATTGTTGGAGAGTCTCTTCAAGTCTTGTGGTTATGTCGTTCAAAGAGGGTTGTTGTTGCCACTGTTGTTGTTGCTGTTGTGGTGGTCTATTGAATTGTGCACCAGTTTACCCAAACTGACCCTGTCCATTGGTTGGGTGAGATTTCCACCCTTGGTTGTAATCATTGGGACGAAACTGGTTGCCCATGTAGTTGACGTCTTCATTAAGATTCTCAGGCACTGCACATTGAACATTAATATGGTAACCACCACATAGCTCACAAAGTTGTTGTTGAACCTATGCCACATTCTGAGTTTTTTTTTGTGGCTGCAACATTCTTTTTGTCAAGATCTCCAATTGTTGAGTGATGATCTTGTTCTGAGCAAGCAAGGCATCATAAGACTGTAATTGTAGAACTCCCTTGGGTTGAGATGGAGTTCCTCTTTCACTGTGCATCTCATTGTCATTGGTAGTTGTTAAGTCTCTGGCAAGTGTACCAGATCGTTATCAAGTAATATAAAATGCGTAAGTCCAAGTATCGTTTCCCAAAGGACTCTAAGGCCTTACTTTTCATGTAAACCAATCACATAAGACTTAAGAAGAAATTAATTTTAGGATTTGAATGCAAAAACAAAAGTAAACATGCAAATGCAATGAATCAATTGGCTAAAAGAAACTATGAATGAATGAAGTTGTTGGGGTTTACAATTTCATCTTATGCACCCTCTTATATCTACTTTTCTTATCGAATTCGCTTATTTATCATATTGTCATGCAAACTTTCTTGGTCTACCCTTAACCCAATTCCTTGGAGAAAAGAGCCTCTTACTAATTACCGACTTGTTATCCCTAGCCTCCCCTAGCAATTAATAATACATGATAAACAAAAGCAAAATACAATTGATCGTCCTACCCCTATTCCTAGGCGGTATTAGCATAATCAAGGAATTCCCCCCAGTTCATGACATTATTGTACGTTCCCGTATCAATAAAGACAAACAACATTTATCGAATGAGTTAAACATAAAAGCATTAAGCAAAGGTAAGGAACCCAACAATTGATAAAGATAAGCATATGCAAGCATATAAAGAAGATAAGAATTTTGATATAAAAGAGTTTCAAAAGATTACATTGTTCCTCAACAACCTAGGGTTTAGTTCACCATAATCATGGTGAATCTAGATGAAATATAATGAAAGAATGGAAGAAATAACCCTAAACTTGGTAGATTGGAGCCTAAGCATCCAAGGAACCTCCTCCAAGGTGTGTGGAATAGTTCTGGACGTTTCTCTCTGCCAAAAGATTACATTTTAATTCGCACAGGGGCTATATATAAGCCAAGAAGATAACAGAGAGATTACAGAATCTAAGCTAATAAAAACAGACAACCGCCCAGGCGCTTAAGTAAACAGCTCAGCGGTTTCCCCTTTAGTCGTTGGACCGGTCAGCGGTAGTTTTGCCGTTGAGCGGTTTGCCTTTGATCGCTCTGGACGCTCAGTGATCCATTGTGGCGCTCAGCAATTCACTTGACCCTTCTTTTCATCCTTTTTCTTCCTCTTTCACAGGTCTAAGTCCACCTTACTTCACTTCCGTCTTCAATTCACCTTAAAACCCTGCAAAAGAATGTAAAAACTCAAGGTAAATCAATTCAATCAAGGGTTTTCATATTGTTTAAGACCAAGGTTCAAAAAGGGTATATCATTTAAAACACTTTGGGTGAAAATTTGGCTAAGTAAGGGTTTCCAAGCATGGCCTTGATCATATGACATAAACATGCAATTCAATCAATCATCAAGACTAAGTCAATATCATTCATGATCCCCTGTGAATAGTACATACATCAATAAAAATTATGGAGCTCAATACCTCACACAACATGCTTTCTCACTTCTCATTCATGTATCCTGCTTAGATCACAATCACAATCATAAACCACTTACACATCTGTTCACACAGTTAGTGAACCATTCACCTGGATATCATCATACACACATTCTCAATCATCATCCATAATCAATCATTATTAGTGAATAACTCATCATGCAATATAAAACCAAACCATCATCAGAATCAGTATACAAGCCAAGCATAAACACAAAAGATAAAATTCAACCTCTTCTACTAATTCAAAGTACAAAAGAAAAAGAAAAATCCCTATCCAAGTGCTGGCATCCATCAGTAGATGCCATGTCAATCCATGTCCTCATCTGAGTCATAATCATCCCCAGCCTGGGCATCCTCAAAGTCATCATCCTCTATATCTAGGGCTCCAGCTGCTTTAGACCCACTGCCCTGTGCCTGCCCCTGAGGCCACGCCATCGCACTATTGAACTCGTCCATAGTCCACCTGTGCATTGGTGGCGTGTCGTACAGTCCTATAATCATCTCAGCAGCGGCCACCTGCCCTCTGCGGAGAGACTCCATCCTTTCCTCCATCGTGGACATATACATGTCCCTCATCTTGAAAGGCTCAGGCTGCTGCGCCGGTGCATCTATAGGTATCTCCTCCTACTGTGCTGCTGCTCTCCTAGGATGTCTCCTAGGAACTGCTCTGGCTGGCTCATCTCCTCCACAGTACTGACAATAATAGGAGGCATCAATAGCTATCCTCGGCCTCTCATAGGGTGGAACTGCAGTGTCCACTCTGGCCTGCTGGCACAAATATATAATCAGGGATGGATGTCTTAGTGGTGTCGTGCTACTCACAATAGTAGCGCAACTCTGAATCTCGTCGACAATAATCTTGCCAACATTAACATCCATCTGCCTCAACATGCATTAGATGACAAGAATCCGATGCATCGTGATATCGGAGACATGGGAGCATGACTATATATTGGCATGAGAGAATGCCACCCAATACTTAGCTAGGGGAGCCAAATTTGCCCTAAGGATGTTGACTGGCGCTCCAGGGATGCACATAGCTCTCTCTATATCCTCATAATCCCTGTATTCCCCTGCAAGAGCAACATACCTGCACTACTCTCCTGGCCATTCAGTCCACAAGAAGTTGTTGATGGTATCGGGGTCGTATCTGATTAAATGTCCCCGCACATAACTCATATACCTCCCAGTTGATATTCCTCCCCTGGGCAAGGCATTGGCATAGAACTCGTTCACCAACTCAATACTGGGTGGTGCTGGATATGTAGTCAGTCTCTCCCAACCCCGCCTCTCTATCTCCAGTCCAAACTCTGGAGCCAAGTTTGGGATGTACATAGCTTTCCTCTCCATCAAAAGTCGCTCTCCTGGACAGTATCATAATGCTCCTCATGTTTTTTAGAGAGGAACCTAGAAGAATAGAATCTCCTAGGTCTCTCTGGCTCCTTCCTTTTATTGCCCATAGTCTTTACTCTTCTTGAGGTAGCATTCCTGTATCAAATCAATCCAATAACATCACAGAAAAATCATTAGAGGTTAGTGCATCATCAATTATATTTCCAGAATGCAGACAGTCCAATTTTGAGGGAAAACAGGGTCCCCTAACATCCAAGCATTAAAAAAAAACAAAAACCCAAATCTCCTTAAATTTCACTCAGCGGCCAAGGAGACCGCTCAGCGGTCTTCAAAGGGTTTTTTCAAAAACTTACTTTTATCAACCCCAATCTCCACTCTAACACTAAATCCATCATTCCAGACTTAATTTATGCAATTCAATCAGTTCAAACAATTTCTATTTAATCAAATCATGCATAGAAATCAAAAGCCCTAATTTAACATGTTCCTAAGCATGTTCTTCAACAAATTCTAAATAGAAACCCTAGAAATTGAAATTGCATACTTACTTGAGTGGAGATTTTGAATGATTGCTAACATTGATGACGAATGCCCTCTCCAATGCAAAACCCTCAACCAAAAACCCCAAACTTTGACAAAACAATGGTAGAAAATTGAATTTTTGGTGAGTGGGTGATGAGAAAGTGGGCAAATCTCTCTAAAAAGCTCTTGAAAGTGAAAAAGGAGTGTTAGGGCTTAGGGAGACCGCTCATATGAAATTCAAAGAAGAGGTTTGAGAGTGAAAATCATGGAAACCGCTCAGCTTTTAACAAAGTCGAGACAGGTTTCCGCCACAATCGCTCAGCGGCAAAATTGGCCGCTCAGCGGTTTGCGGTAGTTTTTCTTTCTCTCTTCTTTGCTTGCTTTTGAGTCATCTCACCCTATGCACTTGATTTCAACCTTCAATTTTTCAATTGCATGTCTTTCCCCTCTCATATGCAACATTCAATCATGTAATGCACTTAACACAGAGTTAAAACAAATATGATGAACTGGGTTGCCTCCCAGGTAGCGCTTGTTTAACGTCACGAGCTTGACCCAAACCTGTTTAGCACTTATCAGTAAGTGCTTATCTTTCCAACACCCTTTAGTAGGTGTGCCTACTTGTATCCTTCAGTAGCTACATAAAATTTTTAGCATCCCTCATAGATGTTATCCATAAGTGTTACATGTCCAAATAACCTAAAACTACAAATGTTTTACACAAATAAGTTACATGTCCAAAATCATTCGCCAATAAGTTACATGTCCAAAATCAAATAACCTAAAACTACAAATGTTTTACACAAAGTGGGATTAAATAAAATATAATCAAGTCTTTCCATCCCGGTTGGGGTCTTCATCTACCCAACTCATCAATTGCCTTCTATCCATTCTTTTGATAGCTTTAGTATATGGTCTTCTGATCTCCACCTTGCCATCTTCTTTGATCTTGTTGACAATTCACTTCCGATTCTTGAATCTTACTTGTGAACCTTGTGGAAGTGGTGTATTTTCTGAGTGAATTGTTTCTCCTTTATCAACCTCCTCCTCTTTAGGTACCTGTAAAACATTACAACTGTTAGAATTGGTACCTGTTGTGCTATCATCTGACGCAACCTCCCTCCTAGACTTTCTATGTCTGACTCTTTTCTTTACTCTAACATTATTTTCTTTAGAGCTAGTGTGCAAGAGCACATTCTCTTTGTCTCTCATCATGATTCTTCCATCATGGACACTAATAAGCATCTTCGAAGTATCCATGAAAGGTCTTCTAAGAATAATTAGAATCCTCTTTTCATCTTCCAAGCCCATGACTATAAAGTCCACTAAAAATTCCAACTGCTCCACACGCACAACCACATTTTCCACCATTCCAAGTGGCTTTTTAATGGAACCATTCGCCACCGTCACAGTGACATTAGACTGTTTTAATGTTAACCCTCCAATTTTTGTCAAGAAACGCTTGGGCATCATATTAATGCTAGATCCAGAATCTATCATTGATCCTCCTACATGAAAATCATTCACAACACATGAAAGATTCAAACATACTTGATCTTTTACCTTAGGCGGATAATTCTTCTTTGGAGGTTGAATATCAAATTCCTGTTCATCTTCATCTTCATCTAAATCTATTATATCTCCAAGATAATATTTCATCCTTGCAGGAATTTGTTTAATTACTGAAGGCACCACAGTCACTTGGTTATAAGTTTCTCTATTATGCCCATTGTGACTAAATCTTGTTTCCTCTTCTTCCTCACCTTCACTGCTGCTTATCTCAATGACTTCTCTTTTCTCCTCTTCCTCATCACTGCTTCCAATCTCGACAACTTCCCTTTCAGCTTTTCTTTTACGCCTTGTGACAACAGCTTTGCATTCCTCTTTAGGGTTAACATCAGTGTTAGCCCTATATTGGCTCTTCTCAGTGGTTTCTACCCTTTTTGACAGCTGTCCAATTTGCATCTCCAATGATCTGAAACTAGCTTGGTCACTTGCATAATTGGACTCATAAACCTTCAAGAATTTGTCAAATCTATCATTTAGATCTTTGACAAATTCTGTCAGATGCGTAACCTGCTACCACATAGGTGAAGGTTGCTGCTTTCTGAAGCCTCCTGTTTGCCCTGATGGGTTATTTTGTTGTTGACCAATACTTGGATGGTTCTTCCAACCTTGGCTAGGATTGCCTTGGTTGAAGTTCCCTTGCCTGTACTGGAATTGATTCCCCATGTAATTAGCTTCCTACTGCATCTCCTCTGGTATAGCACATTGACCATTGATATGGTCACCACCATAGAAATCCAATAGCTGCTACGTTTGGGAGACATTACGAATCTCCTTTGGAAGTTGTGAGAGGATGTTTGTCAATGTATCTAGCTTTTGGGTAAAGAGATGATTCTGAGCTAGCATGGCATCATCTGCATGTAAGTGCAAAACTCCTCTCTTTTGTGTAGGTGCACCCCTTTCACTAAATGCTTCTTACTCATTAGCTGTCATACTCTCTATCAAGTCATAGGCTTCATCTTCAGTCTTTTGTTTGATATCACCTCCAACTGAGGCATCCAACATCATCTTAGACTGCATGTTCAAACCACCTAGGTAAGCAAGAACTAAGTTTGTCTTGTCAAACCTGTGGACTGGTGTCTTCATGAGTAGGACTTTGAATCATTCCCATGCTTGACCTAGAGTTTCTTCCATGCCTTGCTTGAATGATGAGATCTCCAGTCTTCCCTGAATAACTTTAGACTGTGGAAAATATTTATTGACAAATTTTGTAGCCACAGTCTCCCATGTAGTAAACGTCCCTTCAGGGAAGGAATTCAGCCACGTCTTAGCATTGCCTCCCAATGAGAACGGGAACAAGCTAAGCTTCACTCTATCATCTGATACACCTGTCATCTTCACTGTATTGCAGATTTCACTAAACGCGGTCAAATGGTCATATGGGTTTTCATTTGACAGGCCGTGAAACTGGTTGCTTTGCACTAGGTGTATCAGTGTTGTATTCATCACCATATTGGTCGCTTGATCCGTAGGCATGGCTATGCTATTAAAATGGAAAGGGCCAACAACATTAGATTGGTCTGCAAGAATGCGTCTTGGAGGAGTTTGTTCAGCCATCTCCTCTGCTCTTCAAACTGGTGAAGGTGATAGTAATCTGTCAGGGGAAGGAAACAAATCCCTAGATGGGCGTCTTACTCTCCTTCTTCCCCTTGTCTCACTTAGGCCTTCAAGAAGAGGTTATGTATTTTTCTTGCTCCTAGTATGTCTAGTCTCTTGCTGCATGCACAAGAAACACAAACCCTAGTAGCACTTTTATATAAAAATAAAAAAATAGAAAGATAAAAACAAAATATATACAATGGTGTCAAAGTTAATCAGTTTACACTACTAGATAAGTTAAACCACGAGTTCCCGGCAACGGCGCCAAAAACATGTTAAGTCCCTGGCAAGTGTACCAGATCGTTATCAAGTAATATAAAATGGGTAAGTCCAAGTATCATTTCCCAAAGGACTCTTAGGCCTTACTTTTCATGTAAACCAATCGCATAAGACTTGAGAAGAAATTAATTTTGGGTTTTGAATGCAAAAACAAAAGTAAACATGCAAATGTAATGAATCAATTGGCTAAAGAAACCATGAATGAATGGAGTTTTTGGGGTTTACAATTTCATCTTATCCACCCTCTTATATCTAATTTTCTTATCTAATTCGCTTATTTATCAAATTGTCATGCATACTTTCTTGGTCTACCCTTAACCCAATTTCTTGGCGAAAAAAGCCTATTACTAATTACCGGCTTGCTATCCCTAGTGATGAGTCGATATTTTATTGATTTCACTTAGTTTATTGTGCTAGAATTAATCAGGGAATTGTGCTTAATTGTCCGGTATTTTCCTGTTTTTCCTATGTATGCCTAATTTGATTGGAAATTCTAATTTTAATTAATTTGAATTTTCTGAGCTAATTATTTGCATTATTATTTTCAGGGAAAATTTTGGACAAACAATTTGGAGCATTGGGAGGGAGACAAAATAATTCAAGACTCTTGTCATAGACATTTCAAATTTAATTACTTTGAAACTTAGTAGTCTAGATAGTTTTTAATTAAACTTGTAAACATTGGGCCAATTTTTGGCAAAATAGTTTGAGCCCAAATAGGAAACATGACATGACACCTGAGGTTTTGCAAAGAAGGTGGACCCCACCTCATTTTTGGAGTGCACATGGCCTTGCAAAAGAGCAACCAGCCGTCACATTGCATGGGCACACTCTTGGCATTTTTTTTCTGATTGAAGGGGGGCTGCAACGTTTCTAAATGTAGGGAGCTGCATCCTTTTTAAAAGGGAGTTGGCTTGGAACATTTTTTTCATGGAGCTTCTAATTGCATTGTATGATTTTGGATGAGAGAGTTCATGGTCAATTTCTTTTGTTGTGGCACATGGTGACCTTAAATTGAGATTGTTATGATGTTCACGTGATGGAGTCTTGTTGAATGGGAGAATAACATTTACTTGCCTTTATTTTCTTTGCCTTTTATTTTTCTTGCCCTTTATTTTTTTTTTATCTTTGTACAAGTGTTGCAACATGTCTTTCAAGCTTTCATTGATTGAAGTTGGGATTAGATAGGATTGAGTGGTAGTGTACGGTGCAATTTCTTTTTGGCCATTTATTTCTTTTCTTTTGTTGAATGTTTTTGGAAAGATAAGGGGCTGGTAGGTATTTTACGTGGTGGTAGTTTTGTTGAATGAGCAAGAACACTTTTCTTCACCTTTTTCACCTTGTTTCAAGTGTTGGACGTTACCCTTTAATTTCTTATTGAATGAAAAATGATTTAGGAAATAGAACTTTTGCATTGGAACATGTACACGGTAACAATCAGAGGAAAATATATTTAATTGTTCATTGGGGAAGAAATTGAAATGGTGATTAGGTACAGAGTTGTTCTCGGCAAGGAGGCACATACGATTCATTTTATTTTATAGAAACATTTCATTTTAATTTCCTTTCTTTAGAAGTGGTGTCACGGGTTGAGCTGCAGCATGCATTTTTTTTTCTTTTCTTTATGTGGAGAAGCAAGGTGGACATTACTTGTCAATGGGTTTTCAATTCTTCTAAAGAAGAGCTGCACACACATTCCCTTTTAATTAAAAAGAAGTGCTAAATTTATTTATTTTCTTTGCTTTAAGCTTGCTGGTCACGGTTTTTGATGGTGGAAAGAGAGAAGAACATTTTGTTTTTTTTTTATTCTTTCTTTGAAAACGCTGTTGCATTAGGTTGTTAGGTTGATGTGACAATAGAACGAAGCTGGTTGATTTATACATAGTCTAATGCTCTCATGGTGATTCATTTCCTTTATTTTCTTTTAAGGAACATTCCTTTTCATTTCCTTTCTTTTAGAAGAGCATGGTCATGGTTAAGGGTAGAAAAAGATCATGTTTTTCTATTTCTTTTGCCTTAGTTGCCTTAAAATATTTTACATTATATGTTAAATTGTTTTTCTTTTATATTTGAGTGTTGCAATTTAAAAGTTTTAATTATGTCTGGATATTTGTCTATTGCAGTGTTGGGTTTAGCATTTTCATTTAGTATTTTTGGTAGTGATAATTTAACTGTCATGTTAGCTTAGGTTAGTTGGTTGGTCGTTAATAAAATTACTGTTTCCATGAGATTCTTGCACTTTAATTGCCATACTGCTACTTTGATTATACTCAATATTTAATCTGTTGTTTGTCTGCAATTAGGTTACGCTTAGTTGCCTAATCGATGTTTAATCTTCGCTTAGTTGATTAGACTGCATGGTGGATGACTGATTGGATTTGAGCATTGCATTCGCTTAGTTTGCAATTCTGAAGACCGAATTACTGATGAAGGTTGAAAAATAGTGATTTTCATATGTCAATTTGGACCAAATTACACCCTTTACTACTCGGAATGAGCTTAGAATCAAGCAAAACTCAATAAATGAGTCTGGAGAGAGTCAAAGGCTATTTTTAGCGATTTTATGCTTGTTTTGCATTGTTTTGTAGCTAATTTGAGAAAGTTAAGAATGGAGTTAAAGATACATGTCGTTGACTTAAGAAAAGAGCAGAAAAATGAAGATTTGAAGAGTCGACGCACCGCCCGACGGCACACTTAAACCGCCGGACGGTCCAAGACGAGGAGTAGGCATGGCGATTGACGTTGGGCGACCCTGAGGGAAACCGCCCGGCAGTGGCGATTGCCGCCGGGCGGTTTGGAGAATTATGGGAAACCGCCGGAAGGCACACTTAAACCGCCCGGCGGTGGCTCGCTGGACTTGGACCTGTTTTCGGTGTTTTATGATATGTTTGGGCTTGGGCTTGTTTTATGTTATTTTTATGCCCTATATAAAGGGCAGAACATCTTAGGGTTTGTATCTTTTGATGGCTTAGGCACAGAATCACATTTTTCACCCCTTTGGGGTAGATTTGGAGATGGTGACAGCTCTCCTTTTCTCCTTTTTAGGGTTTGTATCTCTTTCATTCCATTCTTCATCTAGTTTCTCCATGACGATGGTGAACTAAACCCTGTTGTTGTTGGGGGAAACAATGTAATCTTTTGATACT